>NC_034410.1:23163272-23439112 GCF_002078875.1 Numida meleagris | reverse complement strand
GCTCCCCGGGGCGCCGGTTTCAGCCTACAGCCCGGGGAGCGGGGCGGGCCGACTCCGACTCCCGCGCGGGGCCCGGAAGGCGACGCGCCCGGCTCCGCGGGGAGGGCGCTGCCCGTCCGCGGGACACAGTGCCGGCAGCGCGCGGCGGGAACCGCCGCCTCGAACCGCTGCGGGAACCGCTGGCGGGAGCGGCACTGGGGATTCGCTGCGGGTCGCGTGGCGGCACGTTCCCTCCCTTGATATTAAAAATGTGCCATTGAACCCTGCCGACACGAAGGAGTAATGCGCTGGTAACAAATCCAGGCAAAGCGCTGAACTCCTTAACATCATTTGCTCTGGCAGCTGCAGAGAGGGACGGAACATGGCAGTGTCACAGAATCACAAAGCGTCCCGAGTTGGAAGAGATACACAAGGACCATCGACTCCAACTCCTGGCTCCACACAGCACCACCCAAAATGAAATCCTATGACTGAGGGCGCAGTCTGAACGCTCCTTGAACTCTGACAGCTTGGGGCTGTGACCCTGTGCAGCCTGTTCCGTGCCCACCGCCCTCTGGTGCAGACCCTTTCCCTAACCCCCACCTGCCCCTCCCCTGGCATAGCTCCATGCCGTTCCCTCGGGTCTTGTCGTTGTCACCAGAGAGCAGAGCTCAGCGCTGTGAGGAGCTGCAGCTGCCATGAGGCCTCCCCTCAGCTCCTCTGCTCTGGGCTGAGCAAACCCAGGGACCTCAGCTGCTCCTCATACATTTGTCCTCCTGTCCCTTCGTTGTCTTCATAGCCCTCCTTTGGATCCTCTCTAATAGTTTTATGCTCTTCCTACATTGTGGCACCCAAACTGCACCCAGTACTGGAGGTGAGGCCACACAGCACAGAGCAGAGTGGGACAACCCCTCCACTCACGGTGGCAATACTGGGCCCGGTGCACCCCAGGATACTGTTGTCCCTTTGGGCTGCCGAGCGCACTGCTGGCTTGTGTTGAATTTGCTGTCACAGAACTCACAGATCTGTGGGGCTGCTCTCCCGCCCCTCATCCCTCAGTGTGTGCACTTACCCAAGGTGGCCCCATCCCAGAATCTATCTCTGCTCTCATTAAACTTCATGTGGTTGGTGATTGCCCAGCCCTCCAATTTGCCAGGATCTCTCTTCATTGTACAACCACAACCAGCTCCCTCATATTGTTCATTAGCTGGGTGAATTTGCCACAGTCTTTTGTCTTTTTTTTTGTCTTAATTGCAGAACTTGAAGTCTCCAGGTAGTTTGTAAAATTGGCAATCCAGGAAGGTAATGGCTGTTAATCACATAGCAACTCCTACGCAAAGTTCATTAAACTAATTGCAAAAATATCCAGAAAATGGCCTGGGGATGTGCATTGCAAAATTTGAAAAATAATTATCAAGAATAGAGAATCAAGGTATAGGTGACAGAAAATAAAGACATTAGGTATAGAACTTTACAAACTTGATTCATAGGTTTAATGAGATCAAACCATAGGTGCTATACACAATTCTAAGTGTTGACTGGTAAGGATCTGGTTGACTTAATTTGCACCAAGGATATGCAGCTCAAAAAAACCTTGATAAATTTTAACAATCCAATACTTTAATATTGGCAGGAAAGTGTCATGTCTATTAAAATAGAGCTTCAGTAAGAGCCTTTCAATAAATACATGTGTGGAAGGCCATATGGCTAGAAGCCTATCCTAGTGCATCACGTTGTTCCACATTCCTACAGGCCCAAGGACTAAAACTACTTCACCTAACCAGGACAGTCCCTGTGAAATCCTAACCATGCGCAGCACGGCCCATCTGAGGACTTAGCCCAGCCTCCTGGCAGGACCCTCCTATCAGCGTGGTTTTGTAGAGATAAAACTGTAAGAACACAAAGAGAACTGCCTGACTTCTGAATACAGAACATCAGGTCCATGGAGAGAACTCTAAGCTCAGCTTTGACATAGAATCTAATGCAAAATTACTTAAGTAATTCCATGTTCCATCAATAGCACGACAGCCAAGGTGTGCAGAAACTACTGGCAATTTTGCCTGCTCAGTCAGAGACAGTTTGGACCTTATTTAGTGGATCTAAAGGCCACTGACATCAAAGATATTTAAAATTAGAAATCACTTACGAAATGTTTTTCAGTCTCTTCCCTGTTTACATAGTGTCTATGTTAAAGAACATTGTTGTAGTCTCAAGTGTGATAAACTGTTTTGTCTTGATTAGTACATCACTTTTCAAGAGAGACTTCATGTGTGAGTATAGCCATGCGCCTAGGTATAAAAATCGGAGTTACATGTCCTTTCACACTTTTAGCATTTCTGTGACAATCCGTTTAACTAGAAGGTATTTTTAGGCTCTGCTAAAGCATGACTGACATTTCTGTTAATTCCTGAGGAACACTAAAATGCATACAGCATACTTAGGGGAAGATAAGAGACCAAGGCCCTTCTTTCATGTTAGCATAAATCCGGGGTAACTTCACTGAAGTTACAGAATTACTCTGCTTCCCAACCCATGCAAATATAAAATCTGCTTGGTTGAGTATTAGCGTACAATGGAGTATGGCTGTCATGTTAACTTGCTCCGGAGTAACAACTCCATTCAAATGATCTGAATTTGCACACATGACAGGAAGGGAAAGCCCAGTTGTTTAACCTGAAAGCACCACTTTAAATTATACTCAGTATCTGTTTAAACCAGTTTTGGTGCAGTCCTCTAAGACTGAAAATAATCGATTTACGTATAAACATGACTACTGGGATGTCACTGTTGGGTTGCTTTGAGTCACTTTGGTCCTTCTAAGCTACTCAGGTTCCCAGGCAGCAATTTATTCACGCAGCAGAGCAGCAATGCAAGTTTTTCCACATGGCTCAGGCAAAAGAAGAAAGTCACGCCATCATCTGTTCCCTGTCAATGTCTTTAAAGTCTTGGAAGTTAACATCTGTATGCAAACAAACAAATGGGAACTATTTACCTATTCTGATCTCTAGCTAAGAAAGCCCCTATCTGCCATCCCACCATGCCACTGCAGGTGCAGATTTACTCCCTTATGTATCACAGCATAAATAGAATTGAGATCTATTTTAAAATGCTCAGCTGTGAATTCTTATTACATAATCTAGTTTAAAGGCAAAGATCTTATTTGAACAAAATACATGTACATTTTGGGTGATAAAGAAAGCTCAAGTTCATCTGCACCAGAGTAACACCAGACTAATGGTAATAGTAATGAGTTGGTAATGTTTAGTTTCAAACATTCGCAAGAAGCGAGTGCATAAAGTGTAATTTCTTCTATGGGAAACCATTAATAGTTAAAAATGGAAGTTCGTTAATATTGCTAGTTTGGCAACTGAAGGAGCTTGTACTGTTCTTACACAGAGTACGTAAAACTGTTTGAAAATGTCAAAATAAGGAACTTTGTCCTGAAGGAGCTGAAGAAAACCTCTGGTAGCGATAACAAAACTGCCTGTTCTAGCAGTTTATCAGAAAGGCAAATATCGGCATTGCAAGGGCCTAAACTCAGAAAAGCCTTTTTCCAGTGGCAGTGACGAGACTATCACATCCATTCTTAAAAATTCTACTTTGAAATCATGTAAGAAATGCACAGTTATGGGTAGGAAACTAGATGGAATTTTTAAAGGGGAAGGATATCATTCTGCATACAACAACTTATGTAGTTTTGCCAACACTAAGAGCTAGAAATCTTCAGAGTGGTGAAAAGAGCTGTGTTTTGTGAAGTCTCCTAAACACAAGTCCTCAAAGCTGAGCTCTGAATTTTTTGCACGACACAGACAACTATTAGTTACCAGCCTAGCTAGAACGATGCCAGCTAGTTGCAGAAAATACATGATCTCATAGGAAGGGAAACGACTAAATGTTTGGTCTACTAGGAGTTTACTAAGAGTCAGACCCTGGCAAAACTCATAGCTCATGTTAGATCCTTCAGGTGGAGGAATATTAGGAAACATTACAGAAAACAAATGAAAGAAAATGAGTAAAATACTTATTTTGATATGGTGAATGGTACCTGTCACATACTTCGATGCTTCAGACAAGTATCATATGTACATGATGTGTACCATCAGATACACGGTAGAGAGATCTCTCTCTCCATAGCAACATCAGCAAGAAAGATTCAAAGCTGGAAAAGTTACTGCTTGCTTGAAGTGTTCCAAACCAGGAAAGCAAAGATTGCATCTGACATATTCTTTATGTTGAAAAACTGTTCAGGGCCAGGTTGCATGGGGCTTTGGGCAACCTGATCTAGTGGAAAGTGCCTCTGTCCATGGCAGGGAACTAGATGATCTTTACGATCCCTTCCAACCCGAACCATTCTGCATTTCTATGATTCTAAATAAGGTAGTTATATTTTTCACATATGTCACAATTGATTAATCTCAAACAGAAGTCATAGAATCATAGAATCGTAGAATCATAGAATGGTTTGGGTTGGAAGGGATCTTCAAGATCATCTAGTTCCAACCCCCTGCTATAGGCAGGGACACCTCCCACTAGACCAAGTTGCTCACAGCCCCATCCAGCCTGGTCTTGAATGCATCCAGGGAGAGGAGGGGGCATCCACAACCTCTCTGGGCAACCTGTTCCAGTGTCTCACCATCCTCACAGGAAAGAATTTCTTCCTGATATCTAGTCTAAATCTACCCTCTTCCAGTTTAAGGCCATTTCCCCTTGTCCTGTTGCTACCTGCCCTTATAAAAAGGCCCTCCTCAAATTATAGACCATTGGGAGCCTTATAATAATTTCATTATTATTTATTAATGGAAATACTTTCTTATTACAATGAAATCCTTTTCCCATTGAAAATAATTTCTTTTTCTTGGCAGTCAGAATATGGAATAATGGGGTTTGTCAGTCTGTAAAAAACGTGCTATCTCCAAGTATTTCTTGTGCAGTAAATATCCCCTATTATTCTCAAAGAAAGAGCACTTAGTGAGCCAGAGCAGAATCAGGAGAACAGGGGGAAGTACACCTGATGCTCAGAGCTGACAAGTATACCTGAAGCTAAGTAACACACAAGCAAATCTGATTACTGAGTTCAGTAATCATTACCATGCCTAATCAGACAATGTTTTGTGCCATGACAAAGAAAAGAGCAATTTGGGCGTTGACTTTTTCTAGCTGACTGACCATTCAAATTTAGTGGTACTTTGGAGCCTTCTCCCATTCTGGAAATAGCAGCACATGACTTCTCAGAGAGAGAAACACAAGCTGGAGTTTACAAACTACAGCTCCAAAGTGCTGCCTCACAGTGTGCAATCCATTGGCAAGCTGGAAAAATATTTGTCTGGATTGCTCCACCCTGAAGCTGATGAATGTGCCTGTATGTGGACTTACATTGTAATAGCCTGTCTCAAGCCATCATGGTAACATTGGTTGGGACTTTTTATGGTTGCACTAATGGAATTTATTTCTCATTTTTCCTTCAAAAAGTTAGTTATTAAACATAAATGAGAAAGCAGCTGTTTATCTGAAAACAGTAATCTGTCGCTTGTAGAATATACAATAAATTATATTTTTCCATACCTCAGTTATCTGTACATATTTGGATTACATTTCTTCCTACCTTATAGGTACTGTCTTGCTAATATAACCCCAGTGAAACCTCTCTCAAAGCTACACTTGGTAATCAGTTTAATTTAGTGCATAAGAGCATTCTGTATTAATTACTATGTTCTATATGGCTGTACAAAAGTAAGCCAGCCTAAAAATATTCAGTTATTTTGGAAATGCTGCGCTCTTTACCAAAGAATAGAAACCATACCACTGTGCTGCAATCACTTTAAAGAAATTACAAAGAAATAACAGTTACCAGTTAGAGTTGTCTACGAGGAATGGCTCTGGGCTAACACTAAAGCACTTGTGTAAAGAGAAAAAGAAGTCAAAAAGGATGACCAGTTAACCACTGTTAAAAAGAAAAATGACAACGCTGCCCCATCATGTTGAAACACAAAACATAAAAATTAACGAATCAAAGCCTACGGATTTACAATGACATCTTTAATGACAGGTAGGAACACTAACATTAATCAGTACAGAATTACAGAGGAACAGGATGGCATCAATTATTTGTATTGAACAGAACAAGCATTTGCATTAATCAGAAGAGACGAGGTTGTCAAGGACCTAGACCATTCCCCAAGACAAACATACATCGAAATAGCTTCTATAAGATAACCAGCTTTGCACAAGCAAGATCACCAAGCCACCAGCAAGACAGAGGAAAGAAAGAACACAACTCTACACGCCCAATAGCAGGTCTAATATTACATCTTCAGGTGTTCAAAAAACAACAAACTGTCGAGGTGAGCGGAGAGCAGCTCTTTGGCTCTCCCTATCGGATGGAAGGGGCAACACCTCGCTTGTAGCAGATGTGTTCCAATGCATTAATGTGAAACAATTTAAATTGGAAAAACGCATGGTTCCTTTCTTTCTCTGAAGAGTTATGTTCCATTAGTTGTGTAATTATAAAAGTGCATCATGAGACAAGGGGAACCTCTTGTCATTTTACTGTTTAGTCAGTGGATAAATCCAAAAGTGAGATCAATGATAAAGTGATTTTGCTTCTTTAATAAAAATTCGGCTGACATGCTGAGTAGGTTGAAAGCTAGCAGGCAAACAAAATAGCAGGAAAATGAAAACTTATTATCTTGAACAGTTCCACTTCCTTCCCGACAAGAAAAGGGCTGCATTCTGGAAAGCTGGGTTAGTTGTGATTAATTTGATGCAATATATACTTGTAGTAGCAACAGAGCTGATGCACTGTCTTTTGAAGAGAAGCTACCCATCTCTAGAGGAATTTGGGAAGCCATAACTTGTATCAGCAAGTGATGGAATAGGCCTGCAAAATGGGTTTAGGCAGGAGGAGACAGGTCTGTCTAAAACAGAGGCTAAAAGGACTCTTGCTACTCTAGAAACGTATATTTACACACAACCCACCTCTGTTTATTCACAAAACAAATTATATCTGATCTGGTCATCTCTAACTTTAATGTGAAATGACAAATAGGTGGGAGAGCTCCAGGATACATTACTGAATGGCACTCAGGTCTGTTCATTCAAGTGCCCCCATCAAGGGTGATCCTTTACATCCATTCTGTCACAAAGTCATGTGCATGTTAGCACAATAACTCAGTAAACAAGCTGCTAGTAGGGCCTGGATCAAACAATTACATGTGCTACTGCCTGGGCAGCAGAAGCAGATACTTCAAAAAGGATGCAGAATAGCAAATATACCAAAATCAAGAGCCTTTAACAAGGGAACAGGAGAAAATACGAAACCAAGACAGAATAGAACGCAGAATTTTATCTGTTTTAGCAAGAGTTTTGCATAATATGAACAGTTATGATGAAATTCTTAATAATGAGTTTACATGAGTTGGTTTTCCTCTGCATTGTGTTGGCATTGCTATAAGTAATTTACCTCCTACAAATGACCAACATCTTCAGGCATCTATGTTGTCACCTAAGAAAAATGGCTGTGAGGAAGGGAGAAGGGAGGGCTGGACTGAATGGCAAAGGAAGGCAAGCGAGATTACAGGGGTTTCATCTTATTTAGACCCTCAGTCCAGCAGTCTGTAGTAGTTTCATGCTGTGCCGTGTGAAAGAGAAAACAGTGCTTAGGAATAGATGGTGAGGAGGTGGAGGCAGAAGGGAATACAGATGGGTACAAAACTGCCAACAACCTGTCGAATTTGAGAAGAGGGAAGTTTCAAGGAGAGCGTGAGAAGCAAAAGAATTTGACCCCTTTTATTTATCTATCTATTTAGGATGCAACGGAGTTTTCAGATAAGGAATAAAATAAATTAGATGAAAGATGTCTCTGAAATAAGAGGAGATAAAGAAGCTGCATGTTTCCATGCCTTCACATAGGCAGCTTCCAGATTTAAACCAGTGCCTTAACTATGACAATATAAACAAGGCTAGCAAGGAATGGCACATGAACAACAAAGTACTGGAATGCATGGTGTGCCAGCTGTTAAGTGTCTTGATATCGCACAGATTTTTGATACAAAATAAAGAATAAATTTTCATGTATTTACATCTCTGTTGCAGTTGTGCCTAGAACACAGTATTCTCTCCAGTGTCTGCCTTTCCTACCAGGTATGAAATCACTGTCTCCAGCTGGGGAGGATTGTTCAGTAGACATACCATCTAATCAGTCTGAAAAAAATTGAGCTGTAGGTAGACAGTTTTGCTTAGTACTTGAAGAGCTCCAGCTTGCCTCATACTTGGAACAGGGAAAGAAGTTTTTTAAAAGTACATGGAAAGAGAAGGCTCATGCAATGAGGGAATGATTAGTTTGTATGGCAGTGCTCCTCCTAGATTACTCAGAGGATGGAATAAGGGTAAAACCCCACAAACAATGAGCAAACTCCTGAGATGGGAAAGAAGGAGGAGAAAAGAGCACTCTCCTGGTCTGTGTTAGAGAGTCTGCTCAGCTGGCTTTGCACAACTGCTCTACGAGACCACTTAGAGGCACTGAAGAAATTAATCTGACCAGGTCACGAAATTCCTTTGTTATTTCACTGTAAGGAAAAAGTAAGTGGATATTCAATATAGTATGAGGTAATAGTAGCTCATGGTGCTACTACTAGTAATGCACAGTGCCATTCAGAGATGGAAAAAGAACACAGTGCACCAAGTCTTCAGAAACAGCTGAGAGAGTGGGAGTTGAGATCAAACCTAAATTCACCAGCACTACAATTCGCCCATGCATGATGTTCCGAGCAGTTTGTAAGTGCTGTGGAGAGCCATCTAAAGCTATACATAGACGCATGCCTGCGAACGGGTACCACATTACTATTTTACTATCTTTGTAAAAAATAAGAGAATGTTAGGCATAAGTTTAACTGTGATCATTTTTCACTTCCCACAACTGCAAAGCTGCCAAGTCCCTGCCAGATGCCCAAGTAAGATTTGTGGACTGCTGGAAGGAGCCTGCACGAAGAAAGGGAGTTTGGGATTTTGTTTTCTTCTGGTTTTCATTTTCTCCCTCCTCCCTGGATAGCAGATGATGGCATTATCATGGACGGAGCATTTGTTAAAAAGGATCTTCTCATGAATTCTAAATACAAAAATTATAAAAATCAGAACACAGGGCACAGCAGGTTGGCCTGGTGTATTAGCTGTTTGAAGTTTAAAGGAACAACAGAGACAACTTACCAGGAAAAAAATTGTATAGAAAAAACCTGCTCATTTGGAAAGAGAAAACATTAAATTCTGCTGTCTTAACTACTGTAAAATTCACGTAGTGTCAAGGCTCTAAATTCTACTTTTTATCAAGGTAAAGATTAAGTCATCAAATTATTCTAGAGTTTCCTTTAATTCATTATGTTTAAAAATTATGGGACATTCAGTAATGTTGTGGATGGACGAACAGAAGGGAGAGTGCATTTCTGACTGTACTGAACCATCCTCATCACATGAAAATGAAAAGTCTGCAAATGTCCCAGACTGGTGAGAGCACGGGATTGTCAGAAAGCTGATTTTAGAAATCTCTACTATAAAGGCAGAAATACGGGCAATACACACGTAAGGGTCAACTACTTCATTTTGAGCAGGCTTTCTGATTTCAAATAGAGAGGGGGGCAAAGGAGGAGTTACATTAAGGAAATACAAACGTATACATTACTAATTGGACTTTAATATGCTGAATACAACTGGGGTTTGGTAAGTAAAAGGGTAAGTAAAGCATCCTCCAATGGATAGCGCATATCTCATGTCTCACAACCACGAGAGAGAAAACACTGTGATGACCAAAACAGGGGATGTACAAGTAAGTCACCTTAGGAACTCTAAGTAATCCCACTCCAGTATAAACAAATTTACACTGTTTTCCACCATATTACCATATTTATTTATGCATGGCACTTACCCTTTCTGCCTTTTATGGCCTGGCAACCAATGTTAACAGGAATTTCAGGGATGCAGAATCTCAAGGCTGGGTACTTGACTTTTTTTTCTGACTTTTTTCATTAAAACCTTTGCTCTTTCAACCCATCTTGTTGCAAGAAGGAATGATTTCAGCTACTTTTCACAACAAGAAGATTGACTGTCTACCTAACTCCACTCTTCCCCCTTCCTCCCTGGACTGCTGTGGTAGATATAAATCATTTCATTCAACACTCAATGGAAAATCACTGAGCTTTGTTTAACTTACTGCCTTCTCCATCTCATTTTTAGTGAGTATAAACTTGAAATAAGAAAAAAGCAAAGCCTAAACTTGAAATCAGATATCCAACCATCTGCTATTAATACAGTTACAGAGATACACACTATTTCTCAGATTAACACTACCTGAAATACCTTGTACAGCAGAATATATGATGATCCATGATACATACCAGCCATCCTTCTAGTTACATACTGTAATCCTGGAAAACTTGAGTTTTATCATGACTTTCCTTTCAGCAAAAAGTCAATAACAATGTCCTTATGGTTGCAACACCAGAAAGAAAATGAATGTTTTGCAGGAGGAATAAGAAAGTTTGCAAGGAGATAAATCAGTAGGGGTGTGATAATCAGGCCGCATAGGTGGGGAAGTTCATGACATTTTGCTGTAGAAATGAGTCATGAATTCCTCACTAACTGATTCATCTTTAGCACATGAAATTTTAAAGAGGACACATACAGAACATTCTGTGTTCCACATGGAAGTCTCAAAATCGAAGAAGAAAACTGGAGAAGAAAAATGTATGTTACAAAAGAGAATTAAGTTTTTAAAATTAGTGTGGTAATCTTGGGTTTGATTAAAAAAAAGTCAGCTTATCTTTTTGTCTTCTGAGAGCAGACAATAATTCATCACAGAACAGACATTGTTTTTAAAGTAATTGTTGCAGACTACACTGACTAAAATGTTCAAAAACAGATTCACATTAAATTGGAAACTGTTTCACATCTCATGCACTTCTGGTTGCTCTTCACTGCTTTTGGAGAAGGGAATTAGTTTTGTATATATTTATTTAAGATGGCTTATTTAGATGTAATTGATTGTCTTATGTCAAGTCTATGCAAACGAAAGTGAACAAAGTAACCAAGTAATGGAAGTTAATATTTTCCTAAAAATTCAGAAGTCTGAAATATTGGGCTATGTTATACTTACTTCTATGGACATTTTGCAGGCTGATTTTGTATACTTAATCAGTAGCAAATAGTAGGATATTACAGAGCTGGTGCTAATTTTTAAGTCATTGAAATCACAGAATATCCGAAGTTGGAAGGGACCTACAAGGATAATCAAGTCCAACTGCTCGCTCCACACAGAACCACCCCAAAATCACACCATATATCTGAGAGCATTGTCCAGATGTTCCTTGAATTCTGGCAAGCTCAGTGCCATGAGCACCGCCCTCTGGTGAAGAATCTTCCCGTAACTTGAGGCAGGACACTTGAGTCCTGCATCCAGACACCATCTCCAGACCAAGCCTTCCCTTGACGGATTAAGCACTTGATCCGGTAGAGAAGAGTGTGATTTAAGAGGCTTAAAGAACGTCACTGATTCTGTTCACTTGCTTTCTAAATTTCTAAAGTATCCAACAAAAGCATAGGAACCACAGAGGGGTTGCACATCTGTTCATGCCATCAGCAAAATTGATGCAGCGTCTTTTCCTAGTTGGGCGTACAGAGTAGCGTCTGGGAGACTGCTGACATTGCATAGCATCACCTGGGTAAACAGCCACTCCCTTGCAGAAGTGATACTACTGCAATCATGGAGTGCTTGAAAGAAATGGTGACAGACTGGGTAGAGATTGCTATTTTTTCTTGTTAACATTGCCTGGGGAAACTTATTTCTCCCCTCCAATCTGAAGAACCGGAAAGACACCAAGGAGGCCAGAGGGGAGCTATTTAGGGGACCATGCAGGGAAGGGAAAGCAAGTTCTGGGTGAGGAGTGAATGCATTTAAATACAATTTACTTCTTGACTCAAAACACCCATGGCTCTGTGCAGGAGCACAGAGCTTTGCTCCATTTTTGCACTGCATCTTTGCTCCAGCCAGCCAGAACTTGGGCACCGCACAGCAGTGTCACTGTGATGACACATGGGCATCACAGGGACACTTGAGCATCTCCCAGTGGAACCCCCAGACAGTTCAGCAGGACTTTGCTTGCTGACTGGTAGGGTGAAGACTAGCTCATCACAGAAATGCCTCTACATGAGAACTTTGATCAAACTGAGACAAGAACAATTAAAATTGAGCCACCTAAATTAGAAACATCTTCTGCTACTAAGTCAGAGAAACTGGTTGAGTCCTCAGGCTCCTCTTCTCTTGATCCTCCAAGAGAGCGTCAGGAAACAGCTTGTGATGCTGCTGTAGCATGGATAAAGGAAGAAGAGGATTCATTAATTTTATCTGATGAAGAGGAAACCAAATGTTTATCTCACATTTCTTCTGAGGAGAGCAAAGCCAGCATCTTCTCAGCATTCAGCTTTCCATGGAAACACTGGTGACTGGTTGGAAGTGACCAATTTAAGATGATTTGGTGGGGTCACAGCTGAAAGCCTGTTGTAACTGATGAAGAAAAGTTTAAGGTTGAAGTACTGTGAAGGAGAGGACCTTCAAGAGCTTTTTGGACTGAAAACATGAAAAGCTTCATTCTTCAACTTAATCTACATGGATTCACCAAAATACAATGTAACTGCAAAAGATCTCCCTTAGTTCCTGAATTTCCAGCAGAAGAAGCAGCATTTGCTGCTCATAGGAAGGTATGCCAGTTGCTCCACACATAAAACAACTCAAAACATTCTGGTGGGAGGGATGGAGGTTCCAATAAAATAAGCCTTGGTAATAGAGGAGATGAGGATGACAGTAAATGCTCCGATCTCCATTTCTTCCTCTGTCTGTTTCCACGTATTTTAGAGGTAGCATTGCTGAGTAGTAGAAATATGGATAAAACAGATTTGGCTTATAGCCAAATTCAAACCCATGAAATGGAAAGATAAATAAATCAGGATATGATTAATATATTTATTTCAATATATTTGCAACATATCTTGTTTTAGTCAGCCTAAGCCTTAGGATTAAACTGACGGATAGACCCTTTCAATATCCATGTTTGTCTTTAGCAATTAAAAGTCTTACTTCCTGTATCTTGCTGTCTTTCAGTCCCAAACTGATAGGAACTAACTCTTCTCCTTTGCATTTTTTAGTGACTCTTCTATTATCACCCATGCTTCAAGAGAGATGAACCACAACTGGTTGAACACTGCTAGAGAAGAGTTTCCCTGAAGAGTGGAGAGGCAGCTGCCCCTGCCCTTCAGGGAGACCTGAATGAGAGCCATCCAAGGAGCAGCCCGGGTGCCCACTCCATGCAGGGAGCAGCTGCTGGGCAAGACAGGAACCTGATGGCAGCAGAAAAGGAAGAAAGCACAGAGACAGAGGCCATCTCCTCCCTGTGCATCTCCTGCTCGGCTGGAGAGGGGTACATGTTCCTCTCATTTTCAATGGAGAGTGACTGTACAGATCAATAATGAGGACCAGCCCTTGCAGGCCCTTAATTCTAAAAAGGAAACTAACCTTTCCACAAAAGGAGGTATCCAGTACTTCAGGAAGAGATGAGAACAGTGGTCACGATGAAAGGACACCAAAGCAGGAGCACAGCCAGGAAGACCAAAATGACAGACAAGGAAATAGACTGTGGCCTGCAGAAATTCCCAGTGGGAATAATCAACCATCCTACCATGCCCAGCACACAAGTGGTGGCCATCCCTACAAATGCGGATATCCAGAGCATCATAGAGGCCCTGAAAGCAAAAGGAAAAGAATGTGGCAACACAATGCATGGCCCCCTCATGAGCTCTCCATCTTTTATTCTTTAGACAGTGGTACCCATGGGGCCCCCATCACTCAAGCCCTCTAAGACTGCTGTCACCCAAGCTGGCACCGCTCCAGCCCTCCCAGACCCTGCAGCAGCAGCACAGAGGGAAATGTGCCAGCCTCTGGCCCCCTCCCTGCTGCCACCAAGCAGCAGCCCGACCTCAGCTGCCACTTCTGCTCCTCCACCTCACACAGGACCCACTTTTACAACTGGCCCACTGTGGCAGGAGCTTCCCCGGCACCCGCAGGCAGCAGGGCGACAGGCTCCTTGGGCCCTCCTTCCCTCACTCTTTGCGAAGGCCATGCTGGCAGCAGCCATGCTGATGGCACCTGATGGGCAGCCCCAGGCAGCCCTGTCCTGCTCCAATTACAGCTGCAGATCCCACAGGGCACATGCAGAGGATGGGCCGGCATCCTAGTGCGGGACCCACTGCAGACAGTGAGGACAGCAGCACCAGTTACAGGTTCATAAGTTGATAGGTCATAGACAGTTCTGGAAAGATGTTTGAGTAATAAACCTTCTCCATCCTCAGGTCCTTTTATTTATTTATTTAATGGTTCTGGAAATGAAATGTTTGAATAATGAACATTTCCAGTTGTCAAGTCTGCACAAGCAAAATGAGTGAAGTCCACACCAGAACCCAAAGTGAAATTTTAACTCTTCTCAAACTTACTGAATGGAAATGGATACTGACCAAAATCAGGAGTTCTACCATAGGTCTGTGTTCACACAGACACAGAAGTGATGCAAGATCCCTATGAACAAATAAAAAAAGTATAACCTGTTTCATAGCAGATGGGTGTAGGAACTCTCCCTTTCCCCTGCTACCTCTTAGCTGAGACAACCACAGCTCACAGTAAACACATGGGAAACACTAACTACTAAGCACCTCCTCTGGCATCTTATCCCAACACAAATAACAGTCTTCCTCTACAAGATTACAAACCAGAGAGCAGCATGAGAAAGACTCTGCACGTCCCACACTGGGATGCCATGATTATACAGAGAAAAGAAGGAGGAGGTCGTCTCTGTGGCCCTTAAGCAAAGAGGCTGTATCTTTGCCTGTCCAAACAAGGGGCAGCTAAGCTTGCAGCATTGTTCTTTTCTCTTTACCCGTGCACACAGACCAGGGTTAGTTACACAGGGCCACTGCGGGAAAAGCAGACGAGGAGGGGAAGCCAGCAGAACTTTTTTATCTGGGGCCTTTGTTTTGAGAGGACAAGGAAGTCTGACAGCATGGTACGAGTCCCTCAAAACACAATCATGGGCTCGCTCAGTCTGCCTAGTGCCTAACTGGGAGTGCTGGAGGGAACATTTGAAAAGAGCACAGTATAAATCTCCAGCAGACAGCTGTGTAAGTCACAGCCATGTTACCAACGGCAGAAATGCAAGCCCACTTATTAAACTAGATCCTCTTTTAGCCCAAGTCAGAGTCACTTGAGTCAATCTGCAACAGCTTAACTAGTGTATCACCAGGGCGTCTGCTCAGCTCCTGTGAGCCCAACTCTACTGTGACAAAAACCAAACACAAGACAGCTTTTAGTTTCAGTGAAATCAGGAACAGATCAGATCTGGGGAACACGATGCTTCCAACACACTGAATCACATTTGTTTCTCGGGCGCTGCTTTTCCTTGTTCCTGAACAAATTCCTTGCCCATTGCTCTAGGGTCTTCTGCTCTGACACTCCTTTCTTTCCTTAAGAAAGGAACTTCAGGAAGTTTAACGCATTAAATGGTACAGTAAGCAGAGGGCCTAACACTTTTTCAGATACAGACAGTATTTGATGCTTCTGTAGTTAAAATAATCCTGGGCTATGTCATACGCGTTATAAGATCTACCAAAGACAGGAAAAAGAAAGAAAACTGTTGGAACAGCAGCTGGAATAATGATAGACGTGTTGTAATCCTTTAGCTGTTTCTCACCATTTAAGAAGTTTAAGTCAAACTGAATCAACACTAAAACCACTCATTTCCCCCTCTTAACCTTACTTACATTTTTAAGGCTTACATTTCATAGATTTGATGACTTCCACAAGTAGGGAAATCTTGTGTGAAAGACTACTTAATGCATGTGAAGAGATTTCTTGCCAAATTCTCTAATGGCCATCTCAAAGGTTTCTGTGGAGTAAAATATGTCTGGCATGCATCATTGGAAGAGACAATATACAACATTTATTGCATCATTTAAACAAACAGTAGAAATACTATTGATTTATACAAGTCAGCGTAAACAACTGTGCAAGACTTTCCTGACAGACCTGTCTGGCCAGGTCATTGCAAAAATTCTGCTTTAATATTTCTACTGCTCACTGGGAATCCGACTTTTTTATTGCAGCTAAAAACTTGCCGCAGCATTTTGACATTAGACATGAATGTCGCAGTAACAAGCTGCTTGTAAATGACTCTCGCAAGGCTCTGAGCAGCCCTTTCTCTAGCCTAGCTTACATTTCAAAAGCCCCTGCAAGCTTTTCTTCTAGTAAGGAAGTTCAAATAGTAAAACACAGTAAAACAAATATGACTGACAATCAAGTGTCATATCAGAGAGCAAGCACATAGAAAACGGATTTTTAGTGGTTATAAAATGTGTTGATGCTTGTATTTCTACAAAGACTCTTAGATCCTAGTTTACCTACTGAGAACACATCCCTTCCTTGGATGGATAAGAAAAAAAAATGCATATCTGATAGTTTTGCCTTCCACTGACACATAACGCTTTACAAAAGTGTAAACTCTGTATTAGTATTCATTTACCAAGGGTTTCAGCAATGAAAAGAGCTGTATTGTTAACTCTGACTCGTGCTGTATCAAAATAGGATGCATTCCAGCAGTGAGGCACATCATGTGCAATTTAAGAATGATAAAGCCATGCATTAATCAGCCAGGACCACATAAGTACATCTCTAATCTGGAAGAAGAAGCTCTCTGGGTGGAAAGGATGGCCTGCTACTTCAGCGAAAGGTTTCCTAAAGCATCTGCGTTCTTGTAACAAGCAGTGAGAGCTCAGGGTCAGTGTAAAGAACACCGCAGCATATAGCCACAGTTACTAGAGAAAAACACTGTACATTTCAGATGTGATTTCAGACCACCTCAGTTAGCAGCACACCAATCTGCACGAAATGTTTATTTCAGTGAGCATGACAGCGGCTTACAAAAAATGAGTGTCTCATGCAGGTCTGCAGATTAGTCTGATTAAAATGAATTAACCAACCTAAAGGTTGAACTTAAGTACAATTTCCTCACGAAGACAAGATCACTTTCTTGGAGCACTGCCCACATTTGTCACACTTGGACATTTTGTTCAGAGCAGACATAACATTCTTGATAATATACAGCATGTAGGATAAAGCCGCAGCAGTTTGTCACGGGTGGGCTGATCCTCGCCCACTTGAGTTAGACAGGTTTCAGAGCACTTGTGAGAACAGCAGAGAGCTTCTCTCGTGATTAATAAGTACGCAGCATTGTTTGATCTCCCAGGAAACGATGCTGTTTGATTTGGGCACGCTGTGATGAAATGTCAGTCGTATCAGCCTTGTCCTTTGTCCCTCTGTCTATCTTCTATCAGATGTTAAGGAGACACCATTATTTCTACTGGTTTTATAGGATTATCTTCGCATTATTTCTCACTGCACCTCCCAGACTTTCAAGATAAGGAGCAGTTCTGATACCTCCAAAAAAAAGTTCCTGAGACCTATGATTCATCAGTGGCAACAGTCTTTGCTTTCTCCCACAGTAATCACTGTTCCTAAGTGTCTGTGATCAGCAATTAAGGACCTAGCTCAGAGAACAGGAGGGAACACAGCGTTAGGTAGCCTACCAATATTCGTGCCTGTTGGCTCCATATCAGACTCCGCATCCATGACAAAAACCCACACGCCTGTTCTACAGACAGTCAGAAAGGGGAGCAGCCTCTTTCCCAGCATCACTTCAGTTAGGTCGGCTGGTCAACCCACGCTGAGGGTGATGTCCTCTGCTCCTGGCAGCTGGGGCTACTGTGGAGCTCGCAGCAGATTTAAGAACAGGGCAAATGCTTGTTTCAGTAAAGCAGTACTCAGAGAATAAACTCCGCCAGACATGAAAAACAGGGAAATACACTTCTTTTGTGTTAACTTTTGATCACCAGACTGTACAGAGCAGTCATTCAACACAAAGGTGTGTTAAAATAAATATACAGTAGAAAATGCAATGCTAGAATTCAAAAAACAAAAGTAGCAGTATGTTGCATTTTTAAACTGCACACTTCTTGCTTGAAAGGTCTCTCTGCATGTCTAAAGGTGCCCAAAAATAGTGACACAAAGATGCAGCGTAAGAGTGCAACAGAACCACATCTTCCTTACCTGCACTTCATCTGCCATCTCATCCTGCTCCTGTATCTGCCATTCCTTGACACTGCTAGTAATACAACTGGGTTTTATCTCACAAGGCTGTTAAAATACTGCTATAATACAGAAAAATCCTCTCTACACTTTTTAAGGCAAACATCTCGTTTTATTTTAGCTCCACCCACAAGCTGAGAAAAAAACACAATTTTTGTCCTGAATTCAAATGCAGTAATTGCCTTCAGTGTTTAAAATGTACTAATTACTGGTAACAGATAGAAATGGGATTTCTTAATTTAAACACTGGATTAAATCATTAATCACATCCATGTCTCATCTAATATACAAAGCAGAAATAACAATAGTGATTCTCCCTCAGGATCTATCATTTCAACTCGCTGGAAAAAAATGCCTTTTTCCAAACAATGTAATACTGTTTTATGTATGTATTTTTCTTTTTTGTCTCTCTTTATGTTTATGACATAGAGATCAAATCATTACACAAAATTGTATATTAAGTATTTAGGCTCTAAAATAATGGAAAATGACATGATGGTAAAGAATATAAGAATAAATTTAAGAGAAAACATCTTTTTAAAACGTACCTTGCCATTTACCCTCCTATAATTTAAGTTTTGAATTACGTTACTTTAAAACTCCATAGTATTGGTCAGATAGGTCTCTGTAAGGAATACGGTTCTGGTCTGTGTATCAGCATTTAACTGGAACTTTGCTACAGGATTTGTGCTTAATTTTCCTTTTGGAGGACATCCTTCTTAACAGGTATCACAGATCTTCAAAAGGGCAGACATTTCTCTTTCCTTTCCATGTGATATCTCCATAAGAGTGAAACTGTTCTCACCTCTGTGTTCCTTCACAGGTATCCTCAGTATTTCAGGAAGACTTTAGAAAGTAGCTGGTCAGCTAATGGGGAATTTAGCAGAGCATCTCACTGGAATTCAGTGTGACTTTATTCATTGCCTACCATCACTCCTGGGGCAGTCTGCTCCATCCCCTGGAACCACAGCCGCAATGAACAGCCCCAGCTGTAAGCTACACACAGCATGGTAAGGTGCACTCAACACTGCACAAAAGCCTGGGTGGTTCACTTCTGGAAAAAGGTCAGAGCCAGCATTTGTATGCTGTCCCCAGGATTCCTGCAGGATCATTCAGTAGTGTTGTGTTCATGAAGTGCCCCTGTACCTCTGGCAGACATCTCTTCAGCTCCCCTTTTGGTGACCACAGCTCCCTCCTCATCTACCCCAGCCAATAGGTGCTTGGATTCACCAGAGGAAGAGACTTTCCCTTTCCATCACTCAGGAAATCTAAAAACACAGGAGAATGTACTGGTTTGCCTTTTACTACAGCTAGTATGAGCCCTACAGGTATACAATACAGACTTGGCTTCCTGACAGATGCCTTTTTTTCCCCTCTCCTTCAAAACATAATAAGCTCTAGTGCCTTCCATTAAACAGTGGAGAAGTAAATCTTTGCTCACTGGTAAAAAGCAAGATTATTATTTGACTGTTTCGAGACTCATCAGTTCTCATTCTCTGGTTCCCATGGAAACTATCCCCAGTGAAGTTTGAGAGGGGCTACGTGCGCAGCAGAAATGCCAATAATAATGGAGAGAATTAAGTTTCTGCAGGGGGAAATCTTAAGTCATTTTGAAATTTTGTTTGGGGCTTGGATGGCAAATCATCTGCTAGTTTCTTTTTTTTTTTTTTTTTGCCAAGCAAAAGAAGTAGAAATGAGTATTCTGCCACGATGATTTTTAGTTCAGGAGATTTTTAGGAAAAAAATAGGTATTAGAATAAGGGAGTGTGTTTTCTCTGAAGAGAGGCCTACTTAGTCAGTGTAAAACAAAGAGCATAACTATTCAGCTGGAATTAGTCCACTGATAGACAAGGTTTGATGAGAGACCATATATCTCATTTTATGGACAAAATTCTGCCATCAGATGTACCTCTACAGTCCCCCCTGAAACAGTGCAACTGTTTCGCTGAGCTTGAACTGTAAAGAAATTTAATGAGGCAAGAATTAACGCATAACTGTTGGAAGTGGCCCAGCATCCTCAATTGAGAAATATGGAGCCAAGAGGGTACATTTAAAAGTACAGAGACAAAAAATCTGTTCACTTAAATATGAAGTTTTGTAGGAGGTAGGAGAGCTCTATTAAATTCTGATCCTTGATGAATGAAAAGCAGTAGGTTCAATAATGACAGCACTTCATAAAAAATCCTATGGTTAAAATTAAAGCTAATTATCTTCTGTGGAAAGAAGGTATGCAGATTTAAAACAAGCTGGATGATTGAAAGAAACAGTTATAATGACGAGTAATATTACAGAGACCTGACTATCGGGTAAAGTATTACAGAAATGATGACTAGTAAGTGATTTTAAATATTTTTTCTCAGCAGATTTGGAAATAGAATAGGCAAAGAAACAGGGAAAGGAGCATGGGCACTCACATGGAGCACTATGCAGACAGGAGTTAAAGGAAGCCAGCTTAAGGCTACATCCAGCAGAGACCCTAAACACCTCCACAGTTGTATTGCAACTCCTGAGCTATAAACCAGCCCGGTGCAAGTGCTTATTCCAAGGGGCACTTCCCAGTCAAGCCTGAAAGTTTTCTAAAAAATCCGTTTCAGTGCAAGCACAAGATGAAACATCTCAGCAGCTGTGTCACTTGCCTATCCTAACTGGAGACCTCAGGGCCCCAGGCACCCAAGGAACATAATGCCTGCGCTGAGAACATAGCAGAACTACAGCGTGAGCACAGGGTCCTTCACAAAATGAAGGATAAAAGCATGGCCCGGAGCTCAGAGAACAGGCATTGCATGCACCAGCAGGAGCGGCGATGTGCCAGTGAAGGAGGTGCTGCTGCCCACACAGAGCTAAATGCCAAAGCTGCAGAAGGAGGCAGGGTTTCAGAGATATCCCCGTTCACATTAATTGCCTCAGAGGGGCTTCCTGCTGAGGATGCCGACTCTTTCAGATCACCATTCCCCGCATGCAACGTATGTCACCCCAAATGTTTAACAGAGGTAATCAGGGTCCCATCCCCTGAAAGTTATGCACAGTAGCCTATTTTCCATCTCTTCGCTCTGTTTCATCTAGATTACAACCCCTACAGAGCTAAGTTTTTGATTTGTTAAAAGTAGACTGACAGTAAACTCTCTATTCCACAGGTGTGACAAGGATTAATGTACTTAAGGGTTGTGACACAGGACAGACTGGATAGACACAAGATAGAGATCTGAAATCTTACCTTACAAGCAGAAAATATAACTAAGGAGAAAAGAGTAACACAAAATGATACCGAATGACTAGAGCACTCATTTAAAGACTGAGCCACCAATATTACGGGAGGAAAATATCCCTAGAGGCTATGCTAGAATCACAAGCTTTCTGCACAAAAACAAAAAGCAGCAGAACAACCTTCAGCATTCTCTCCTAGTTCTGCTGCTTACATGAAGGAAAGGCAGTGACAGCCTAGGCCAGTGCTTATCTCCCCAAAGTGTTGCAGCATAAGTAAAAAAAGGGAAAATCATAAAGAACTGAAACAACCAAAATTAGATACAATTTTTTATCCTTGGATGGCAGAAGGGAAGAAGCAGATGAACGATCACAGAACTGAAAAGCTTTGGCATAAAACAGAGTTGGGCTCAGATTGTGACCCTGTTGCTAGAGCTGCCTGGAGAAAGACATTTCTGCTTCACAAATGCTGAGATTTCAAAATCTGGATTTAAGCCAAACCAAGATGGAATTTCAAAGCTCATGGTCTCCAGACATGACTTCTGAAAACAAGCAAAGTGCTTCATTTTCTATCAAATAAAGATTCCATAATACAAAAGTAGCATTTGTTATCGAAACAGAGAATTTAGAATGTAGCATCAGAATTTTCTATTTTTGTAAACATAATTTCAGTCAAAGCTACAATTTGACAAAACACTCTAAAATAACTACATTTTTTGATGAAATGGTGTGAAGTTTCTGCCCATATCTACTCACAAATGAAGTATATGAACAAAACCAGCAACAACAGCAAAGTGGGAATTGGACATGGGGATCTAATCAGAAGACAAGTAACAACCAGGAAAAAAGATGGATTGTTGAAAACACGAGAATGAATATGAAGAGGCTGTGTGCATTATCGTGTCTCAGTTGAAAACATGCACCAACCCAGAGCTGCATAGGTTTTCAAAGCAGCAGTAATTTCCATTTTAAGATCGCTGATATGGACAAGACCATGCATTGTGTATATAAAGTAATAATATAAATATAAGTTATACAAATAATTCAGTGAGATAAGAGCAAATATATTACAATATTCAAGTTATTTAGTTCCTGGACTGTCTCTGCTTGATCACTGTGCCACAGAAGCAGACCTCAGCATCCCTTTGTATTTACATCATCTTAGCACAGATTGACAGCAGAGCCTCACTGCTGTAAATAACAAAAGTCAAAGACTGAAGCCCAGAGACAGCAGATCTATGGTTTCCTATCTTCTCCCTCCCTCATGCACACAAATACATTTGGGAAGTTGCCCATTTTTTAACTGAGTCACATAAACTCAATGTTATGTGTAGAACAACTATGGAAAATAGGATAGATGGATAAAAATAAGACCAGTCTGGGAGAACCCAGAAGTTTCTAGTGCTTACCACTGCGAACAGTTCAGAGCTGCAGAGCTGTAGAGCAGAGGGCTCACTTTGGAAGCCTAAGGTTGCCATCTTTTGGCATTGTGCGTGTAGTGTGTAGCTCCCACGCAGTGCCATTTCATGGGGTCAAGAAACTGCAGCAGCTTTCGTTTTTTATCAAATTGCATATGCAGAAAAAAAGCAGTTTTTACTTCAAAGAGTTTTAATCAGTAGGAGCATCAGACTTCAAATGAAATTTCTGTGCTTTTCTTGTAGTCAGTACTTACACCACCTGGGTATGCTCAAAATAACTACGGCTCAGTGCAAAGGAACTCAGATCACTCAGCGCCTTACATGTAAATGCTGCATCTGCTTTTTGAAGGGAGCATATAGAAGGGCTTTCCATTTTCACTTCCATCCAGTTTCTTTCTGTGTTCTTCAAAGTCTCCTCTTCCTCACCTTGGAGGAAAGCTGTCCCTGTGCTTACACAGGAGTCTTCCCATCTCCCTCCTGCCACGGAGCGCCTGCTGCCATCTCTCCCTTGCCCATCCCATCCTGCACTCCAGCCTCTCCCAGCTGTGCAACTTGCAATGCACTCAGAGAAGGTGCCACCTTTGCTGTTCCTCATCCAGAGTGCAGGAGACAGGACACCAGGCAGCCTGCTTTCCTCTCCTGGAACCAACGTGTCCTCTTTCCAGCTCAGGATCCACCAACTGCCAAATTAACTCTTTCCTACTTTCCAGAATCATGACGTCCAGTTCTGCTCATCAATTTCAGTAGGAGCTGTACTTGAGATCAGTGAAATTTTCATTTAAAGATATCACACAGAAGTCATACGCACCCCCTAGTGAGGAAATTAACATCTGTATGGGTATGCCTGACACAGTTGGTGACTGAGAAAATTGGAGTAAGAATGACATGGGGATTATGCCATCCTAAATTCACTATGTTGATACTACAGTTCAGTTCTCTGGTTTCTGTCAGGACAAAATCTGTAAGAAGCTGGCAAGGAAGGCCAACATCCTCCAGCGCTGCAGTAAGAGTACTGCTAGTTCAAGAACTTCAGGAACTTAGCATTTGTGAGAAACACCTGGAGTGCTGGGCCCAGTGCTGGTCTCCACAGTATGACCAGCATGGACAAACTGAAGCATTTCCAGTGAAGGGCCATGATGAAGATCACCGGGTTGGATTATCTGTCATGTGAAGAGAGGTTGAGAGAGCAGGGACTGTACAGTCTGGAGAAGAGAAGGCTTAGGAGGAGCATATCAGTGTGTCTAAATATTTGATGGAAGGGTATTAAGAAGATGGAGCCAGGCTCTTTCCAGTGGTGCCCAGGGACAGGACAAGAGCAAATGAGTACAAATTGAAATACGAGAAATTCCACTTCAACTTAAGAAAACACTTTTTGTCTGTGAGGGTGGTCAAACACTAGTTTCCATGCTTTCAGATACTTGAAGTCATGGCCTGGGAAACCAACTCTAGGTGACCTTGATTTAAACCAGGATCTGAAATTACCTTTAGTTCACAGTGACCACATATTGACTTTCCAAGTATATGTCTCTATGCCTCTCTACTCTCAGCAGTGCTCCTTTGAAACATTCTCAGTGTTACAATTCTAACTTTCAGTTCACTCTGTACTGTTCTTCTGCTATGATGCCTGAAAAATGTGATGACAATTACTGGGTTGTTGATGGGTTGCGACTACTACTGACCAGGGCATACTCACAGCTCCTTTTAACCCTTCTGTATTTCTGTATTCTTTGGCCATCTTGATTTATATTTAGGGTGTAAACTCCTGGAGTTAGAACTGTTTTTTTTTGTTCTGTGTTTATATATCCTCAAGTACCTTATGCATTCCTAGAGTGCCTAGATACTATGGTAACGGCAAATGGTAGTAAAACTGATCTGTTAATGTGAGTTTGAGAAAGTACATTATCTATCACTTTTATTTTTAGATACTTGCTCAAGAAGGTTTTCATTATAGAAGATATTCACTTCACTTAAGTTCAGCCATCTAACTGCCAGAGAGCTCACAGAAAGACAGATAAGCATCATTAGCAATGTATTCATCTCACTTATCTCAAGAGACTTCTCTGCCTTGCATGAACTCCCTAGTTCTTTTCATTTATTAGGAAAGGAGCATAGACACCTAATATTTAGCTGGCTGATATTATGCAAAAAGACAACCTTTTGACTAGATATGGATCTAAATACTTATCAGTAAGCGCCTAGCTTTGAAAATTTAGATTTAGATGGTCTGGATAAAATCCCATAGGATTTTTCTTTTTTCTCAAGGAAGAGCAGGACGGCATATAAAATCTCATATAACAACCTGTCGTTCATGCAATTTAGCTGTAAGATCATACTTTACTACTTGTAGTCTGTCTTGACAGAAGCTGAGAGGACATTCCCATAAGCATCCACTTCTCCTTGTGCACTGAACTTGTTTTAATAAACAAACATTTTTCTCATCACAGACTATAAGGCCTCTATGAAAGACAAAAAGCCAACTGAGCCATTCAAGTTTCATTTAAACATGCTTAAGATCTGGCTTAGATTTTCTTATAAGATATTCAACTGTCTATTAACACAGGCCTTATTGGAGTAACACAATAACCTAAAATTCTGTTGAGGACTCAGAAAGTACTGTTAGGATAAATCCTATAGTTCTGGTAAGTAAATGCTCCTGTACAGGGCATTCCGTATATTAGCATTTATGTTTGGGTAAGGGAGCAGTCTGTTAGAAGTAATAATGGATGACAGTTATGATACATTGAATAATCAACTCCAACAGTATGATATTAGTGATTTAACACAGTCAAGCAATTAACATCCTGCCTTCCCAATATACCTTAAGCTATTCAGTAAAAGTGAGAAAAATGAATTTTTCCTCAACAAACTGACCAAGGCTGTGCAGTGTCCTACACAGCCGGCAGTTAATATCGAATAAAAGAGATTTAGAGAGAGAACTTTTTGTTTGGAAAAAGAAGCACCTGCAATGATTGCCAAGAAAGAGTCACTTTGCTCGCTTAACGATGTGCAAAATCTTGATCAAAGACTGGAAATACTTGTCAACGGTTTACGGGCGTTCGGCCCGTTCCGTGACAAAGGGGATGGGGGACCCACGGGCCCACGCCCCGGGAAAAGGGAAAAGGGAAAAAGGGTAAGGAGATGGCCCTGAGAGCAAAGAACAGCGGCAACAATCTGAGGAGAAACAAACTAATTTACTAAATAAGATGTCGGAATGCAAAACAACACACTGTAATGCAATATAATTACAATTTAAGCTGATAAATCCAATACAGAGAGAGATAATGTCCCAAAGTCAAGGTAGGCCTTACTCTACTACCGACGATAAGACGGCTGGAGAGCGAGGTGCTGCCAAGACGAGAGACGGCGGAAAAAGGGACGAGGTCTCGTGATCTGCAAGTTTTATACTGCGAGCTTTTATCTTTTCCCTCCGGCTGGAAAATGGTAACAGAGGAGCAAAGTACTGTGGGGAATGTAGTAGTCCTTCTCTTCTGAGAACCAGGTACATTCACTACATGATGTCATGATGTGGAGTACCAATAACCGAAAATCATAAAACCATGACAATACTTTATGTTACATTTGTATTTCAGTAGGAACAGTGCAAAAACTGCTTCATAGATAATTACAGCAGTCATCTCCACAGTTAACCAAAGAAGACAGAATTCATTTTGGAGCTTCACATGCTTTTTAAGTTTGTAAGAATGTAAATCCATCACCGACAAAAGTTGGACCTTTTCATTATGTTTTTGAATGGATGGAGAAGGATGGGAAAAGGAACAGGCAGGATTTCGGTTCAGATTTGTCTCATACATAAGCAAGATTTTAGTAACTAGATAGTCTTAGCAATCCTAACATGTACCTACTTAGAAAAAAAATACAATTTATTTTTAAATAAATGGAAAAAAAATCAGGCCTTCAAAAATAAATATAAGTTCAAGATTTAGTGTCATTAGTCACAGAGTTCAAGTTACTAACATGAAAAAGGAGGTGGTGGTATGAAGTCTCTATTTCTCTGGTAAAAATGCAAAATATTCTCATGAATAGTTAGCTGAAGTCAAAGTAGTCAATTCGAATAAAAATGAACATACTTTCCTCATTTTTCTTTTTTCAGTAAATATAGAAGTCTGTGTGGAATCTCAGAGGGAGAATCCACTGCAGTTTGTGAATGTTCCCATGCCAATATTTAAAGATGTAAGACAAAGCTCAGCCATACAGCTGCAGTCACACTATCAATGTTTAAAGTCAGGCATTCATTAACTGAATAGTAATTTGATCATGTAAGCAGCTCTTACTGCAAGCTACCATCTTTCGTGTCACACTTATGCAAATTCATTTTGCTTCCTGCTTTCAGAAGAGCGGTGCTCTTGGCCTATACAGGCTAAACGTTTTTGTTAAATGCTTATTAAAAGTTCTTCATTCCTAGCTTGATGGTATAAACAAGGGAGAAAGGCATAGAAAGGCCAGTTAAAGAGCTACAATTTCCTATGTCACACCTACTTAAATACCAGGACCTTCAGTTTGGCAGTTTCAATGGGAATATTCAGCTCTGTTCAGCTACACTTCCAACCCAAGTATGTTTATAACCTCACAGCAGTTGTCCTCATTCAAAAGCAACTTTCCATGCTTTTACAGCTCCAACATCCTTGTGTTTGTCAGAACAGCACAACTATCATTTTGTAGTCATTCTTCTCTCCCACCATTCTGAATATTTTGCCAAGTCCTGCTGAGTTCTCCTTTACAATAAAACGTTCTTGAAAAATAAGCAGGTCCCCTCTCTCACTCCCTGTGGCTGAAACCTTTGTCTGAGCTCTAACTGTCTTTCTTCTGAAGTTCCTAAGCTACTGCTCACCTCCTCTGTTGCTTTTTCTAATTCCTACTTAGTACACCCACGGCTGCTATGAACCCTTTCCATACAAACAATCCCTCTTACAAATCATGAATCACCTCAGTATCTTCCTCCATACTGGCAATCAAATATTTCCACTCCTGTTTATCCTACTCTTTCTGACAAGTCTGATTGTTCTTTCAATCCAATATCCAATTGGACTGGATATCGGTTACCAATTTGACATTGGTACTGTTTCATATGACACAAAGTCACTTCCTACCCCTTGCAGCAAACTTCCAGTCTCCTTCCCAAAACACATCACTACCACGCATACCATTATTTTACACGCACCCTTCTAGGATTACCTTTACCCAAGAAAAATGTTTTTTGAATATCCCTGAGCCAAGCAAAAAGAACTTCAGCACACAGCTTTCGGTGCGACAGGCTCACATTAGAACTTCACAGAGAATTAAATACTGCGATTTCTAGCTTAGTGCAGCTGATCTTCTGCATAAAGGTCCTCCTACAAAGTAAGCTCTTTCATGCAGAGATTTTACCTTTGTTCTGACATATTGCTGAGAACATGTATGTCTTTAGTTCATATACATCAGACTTTTATTCCTTCTACAAGCCAAGTAACTCATTGCCTATCCATGTTTTTCCAAAAATACAAACTATCCTCCCTCTCTTTCCCTCCCCAAAGCTAAGCAAACCTCTAATTGATGACTAAATGACTTGAATTGCTATCTTGCCTGGTGGCAATAATTTTACAGCTCAGGCTCTGTTACATATTTATGCACATGGAACCGTGTTTAAGGGCAAAACACTTGAATTTCTTCTTCAGATAGAGAATTTGAAGTGGTCTAGCCTCTATAAAATTGTATTCAGAATAAAAGAAAGCTTTATCTTTTTGTGTCCTAACATTAAATTAAGCTAGTAGTGCCTTACCAAAAAAATAATCAAATATGATCTGTGTGTGACAGTGCCTCAAAACTCCCATGCCTAAGAAGTCTGGCAAGGATCCAACAGGCAAGGGTGTTCCCCTGTGCGTGGCAAGAAAATACATTCAGTTTACAAAGGCATGTCTTTGTAACCGGACTGGAGTTTAAAATACTTCAGTTCTACTCTCTGTCTGGAAGCTTACAAGTGGAAGTCTACACAGGTGACATCACTGAATAGCTCTCTGCTCCATTTTTGTACACTGTGGACTCTCTTGCTTAGTTTTTAACAGACATGGTTACTGGACTAGGTAACAAGCTCCTAGGCTTTGCAGAAATGCCTGATTTGCTTCAGAGAATCTACTCTCTTTACAGTCTTATTTTTAAGATTCCATTTGCTAACTTGGAAAAGAAAACTAATAGTTTTCCTATCATTGCTTTCTTTGAGTTCCAGAATATTCTGCAGGTTATGTATAGCTCATTATTTTATTGGCAAGATTATTATCTGTCAGCTGGTTAAAAACTTTTAACATAAATAGGACCGTTACTCTCAGTACTGTAAATAAACACACGGCTGCATTTTACCTTGTAATACAGAAGGTACCTGAGGCTTTTCTTCACTTAGCTCACTCCTTTAGGACACCTATAGTCGAACTGCAAACACTTCTCATTTGCTTCTCAGACCCAAACATTTTCAATTATCTTCCCAGCCCAACAACTCTAGTAAAAATCTCAGCTTTCTACCCTTTACCAAGTTCTACTAGCATTCTCTCTTCTTCGTACCTCATCTTTTGTCTTATAACCTTCAATATTACCAAAGAACATAAGCTATAGAGGTCTGAACAACCAGAGTGACCACGTGTATTCACAAGAATGTACAGAAAGGGAACGTATCAGAGAAAGGAAAGAACACGGATGAATCAGGCTGATCGTCAAAACTTGTGCATTAATGCCTCTCACCATCATTCAGGGCTTATGACCCTCCTCTCGGCACCCAAACTACCCAAAGGAGGTTGCCCTGTGCTTAGATATATAGCAAATATATTTATGGAAATGCTGTTCTTGTACAGAAGTACAAAAACTCAATTTTGTAATATGGTCAGTATTCCTAACCCATTTTTTCCTTTCACATCACTTTCTGCTAACATGCACTGCTTCTGGGTGGTATTTCTTTCAAGTGAGAAATGACAGACACGCTGATAGTCATTGAAGAAACAACAGATGTTCTCTATTCTCAGGATGACAGCACAACAAGCTGGAGAGACCCCAGTGAAATGCTGATGTGGCAAGATAACTTGGTTACCTACAAGAGAGGAAGGAGGGGAGCAGACAACCAAGGGAAAGAGAAAAAACAAACTCCGAGAAGTAGCCTGGAGGCAATGGTCAGTCACAGACAGGAAAGGCAGGCTGAGGTGGTGGAGTGTGGTCTACAAATCATTTTATACCAGAAAAAAAAAAGCAGCTCCTACTTCTCTCCTCTGTCCATGGGAGAGGCACCCACAAGCAATTTCTGTCTGTGATCTATTAACTATGAAGGCTCAGACACTACAGGTATGCTTGTGTCAGTAAGGCTGACCCACAAGGCGTGTCAAGGGTAGCCATCATGGTCCAGCTCAGAGACTGCACTGAGGCTCCTATTATGCAAACTCCAGCTGTGTTGCCTGCCCTGTGCCAGGTACTTAGCCAAAAACTCAGAAGCAAGACTTAAACTCAGAAACACTGTAAGAATTCATCGCCTTCTAGAATGTAGCTAGAATAGATTAAGCTTTACTGCACTGCTGACTTCCCTCCAGTGGACAACATTACCATACCACAAATCAGAGAAACACATAGCAAAAGCAAAGACATTCCTTTCAAATGAACACAGATTAGTGGCAAGAAAACAGCCTGAGAGTTTGCACACATTAAAACAGAAAAATCTAAATATTGTTCTGGAGTTTTTGTAAATCTGTACACAAAAGAGCAAAGCCATTCCGGCAGGAACAGAACATGTCAAAGAACGCAGACTACATTTAAAGAAATACAAGACATACATTGTCTTGTACAGTTGAAGAATCAGACAGACAAAATCCCATACATACAAATTGGAGTATTATTTTAAACTTTTCTGATTTAAAATTTGATGCATAAATTAAAATTTAGGTTTAAATACTTGAAAAGAAGAAATGGAAAGATTTAAAAGTAAAAACTGTAATCAGATTGGAGAGAGGAAGATGAGAATGTGCCAAAGACTTAAATCTCCAAAGCAATTCAAAGATGCTGTGTGAAATGAAGGCTTTATTCTACAGTGAAAACATGTTAAAATTCAGAATGTCACCTAAAACAAAGTAAGATTAAGTCAAGGAGCTTTACATCTATTGTCTATGTTTGGTATAGAATGCTTTGTATGTGCAAATGGCACAGATCGAGATTTTTACAGTGCAGAACATCACATCGAAACAATGAAACTCAACTTCATTTTGAATTCCTATTTGCTTGCACTGCAAAAACTAAGGAAATGACAGATCTTAATGACTTAAAAATCTGTAATAATGCTGTGCTTACTATCAATCTCTTGCAAATTACTTTGAATCAAAAGGCAGCAAGAGCCCATTAGAAAACAATATGAAAAAGCTTAGAAGAATTCTTATCAAAACCTGAGGAATCTATTACAGATCTTATTTGGAAATACCACACGGCAACTCTTGCGAAATCTGGACAGAAAGGTACTAATGATGCTTAGTGGTCAGATATTATTAACCTGATGATGTTGTTGGAATTTACAGCATTCTACTTCTTGCATTAAAAATCCAGAAAGACAATGTATTACAATATGAGTTCACATGATCCACAACTTTTGCATGTGCACGGAGCCAGAAATCAATGGCCCACTAGGAAGCTGTAGCTTATTTGCATATGACAATTACAGGAACAAACCCAGAAAACACCTTTCTTATGCTTTTGCAGAAGAAGCTGAAAAGATACATTTTGAGTCTCCTTCGGGCCTTAAGCAGAGGAAGCCAGCAACACTTGCAGAGAGGAGAGGACTGGATCCAGACACATGGCTATTAAAAAAAGTTTTGCAAGTTTTTACAACATTTGTCCAAAACTCTTATGAATATAGGGCACGTTACATATTATCCCCTCCTTCTCCTGCCCTCCAGCAGCATGCCTAGATCGGCCAGCATGCCAGTTCACAATGGTCATGCCCTCATTCACTACAGTATACTGCAATAATATATACTGCAATAATATATCATTTTGTCTGTGTTAGGTAATCTAGCACTCATATGATTTATCACCATCAGCTATGAAAGCTTTACCTAGAGAAAGCAAACCTGCCCAAGATTTGATAAGTACAAATCTTGAACCATGAATATCCAAGAAAAGAAAGCGCCCTATTTCTTTAATTCTCTGAACTCCAAAATTTGAAATTATCTAATTTTGCAGGGCGCTCAATTCTCAATTCCTATTGAAGTAAATGAGCATTGTGAAGGACAAGACCCTTGTAGGCCATTTCTTCCCACATACATTTCTAGTTTCTTTGATCACATGCCTTCACCTGCCTGGTCCTCCACTTCTCCAGCTGAAACTCTATGTTCCAGCAGCAATTCATGTTACGTTTGTCCCCTCATAAATTATGGTACTTCCCAAACTGACATATTTGGCACCTGTGAGATATTTACCTTGCTAGTCAGACAATACTGCAACGCAGCAATACAAGATAAGCTTCTCCTAAACAAAATATGACTTACTTGCAAAAAGATATAAGCGCTTGATGTTCGAAAGCATGGGAGTTAAAGAACAGTGTTACGTAACACAATCTTGTTTATATGCTGCATTTCTCCTCTAAAGTAAACACATCTGTCTCCCTTGGTACTTACTCTCCGGGGACCGAATTTCATTGTCTGTTGATCACAGTCAGTACACATTTCATGAAGACATAGCTATACCAAGTACAAAACTAGTCTAAGATCCTTAATTTGAACTTCATGCTAATCAAAGCTAGTTCAGATATGTTTAGATAAGGCACGCCTTTGGATCTCAGTTTAGACAGAACCACATTCAACAGTCCTGGAACTACAGCTGCATTCCACTCTTTCAGCCTTCACATTGTCATTGCTGCAAACCCTATTATTATACTCTGACATGCTTTTTATTTGTTTAGTCTTTCTTAACTTCTTCCCTTAAACTTCCATGTTCGATCTGGCTCTATCCACGTAAGGCAAAATCTCACGCAAAAACACTGGAAAGCACGTGACAGTTATTTAAAAGAAAATATACAAGTATTTCATTGTTCCTCCAAGCAAAACTTGTTCTGGAACAGAAAGAAAACTTATTCTTTGTTCCTTGAAAACCTTGGCCCTTCTTCCCATGATCTCTTTCAAATTTCATGCCTTAGGCTGCAAACATTCCATTTTTCATCAAACCATTTTCTCAAATCTGTCCATAACACTCACATCTGTCATAAGCTTTTTCTTTGCTCCTTTGAGTGTTTCTGCAGCTCCCACAGTCTTGGCAAGAACTTACTCCAGGTATGAATCCAACACACTCCTCTATTCATCACCTAGGATGTATGATTAAATTTCTTTCTTCAAAGTTGCTGCCCTAAGCTCTGAGTGTTTACACTCCTTATATGAGGAACTATACCTTTTCCAGCATTGCCCATGTTTCCATGTTTATGGATTGAGAATTCATAACGAAGCTGGATCTGTATGTTCCATACTCTAGCCAACACAACACTAAGATCCAAGGTTTGGCACCTGCAAGATCCTTAACAGGTGTTCTCCACCCCCCAATTTGTTCACAGACTCCATCTTGACATGACAACTACTTCTCCAAAGAAGCATTGATTTATTGCATCAAAGAGAATAAAGGATTTAAGCTCACAGGCATACACAGTCTCATGTATGTCAACACACATGAAGCCCTTAAAAAGAATGTGCAACATCAAGTCTAGACCACATTTCAGAGGTGCTAAATTACATTTGTTACAAATCCTGGTTCTAGGATGATGCCAATCCTTTCCATTAAATTTTGTAACAGACTATACAATCACAGAATTATAGGGGTTAGAAGGGACCTCTGGAGATCAAGCCAGACCAACCCCCTCCTAAAGCAGCTTCCCTACAGTATGTTATGCAGCAAAGCATCCAGGTAGGTTTTGAATATCTTCAGAGAAGGAGACTCCACAACCTCTGTAGGCAGCCTGTTCCAGTGTTCTGTCATCCTCAATGTAAAGAACTTTTTCCTCATGTTAGATGGAACTTCCTGTGCCCCAATTTGTGCGCATTGCCCATTGTCCTATCACTGAGTACCACCAAGGAGAGCCTGGCTTCATCTTCTTGATACCCGTCCTTTAGATATTTATAAGCATTGATAAGATCACGTCTCAGTATTCTCTTCTCCAGGCTGAACAGTCTCAGGTCCCTCAGCCTTTCCTCACAAGGGAGATGCTCCAGGCCCCTCATCATCATTGTGGCACTCAGCTGGACTCTCTTCAGTAGTTTCCTGTCTTTCTTGAACTGGGGAACCCAGAACTGGACACAGTACTCCAGGTTATTTGGTGAATTTGACAGTTTGGAGATAAATGCATGGAAAAATCAGAAAAATCCTGTTGCCAGAGACAGAGATGAGGATTTCCTCACTCACCCTGCTTGCATTTGCTACTGTGCCCATCTAAGTAATTGTTTCTCTGGTAATTCCTCTTGTGATAACTCTGCACATCCAGGGAGTGTATCATAATGCAGCTGTACTCCAGGGTATATTCTCTGCTGAAACAAACAAACAAACACAAAGAAGGGTTAATTCAAAGTATAAGTAATCTTTTATTCCCACAAGCAGGACCTCTGAAGTACAGAGGATCCTTAGTTAAATTATCCACAAAAACTGCATAGCCTTAGGCAGCCACATATTAACAGGAGTTAGAAGTTCTCGTTTTTCAGTCATTTACTCTGATAATTGTATTTCATGTATGCTTTTGAAGAGACACCCACTCTTACCTTCTCAGATGTGGGAGGCTTGCCTTGATGTGAAATGCAAGAAAGGCTGAAATGAGAAATCTTTGAGGATAACTTACGACTTAATGAACAATGAAGAATCACTTCAGAATTTTTAACTAATTTAGTCATCACACTAAATTATCGTTGCAGAACTCAAAAGAAATTGAGCCAAGTTTAAGAACTGGAGGCTTAGGAATATCAGAGCTCACAGAAAGAGGAGGAAAATATTGAGGCACTTAATGCTGGACTAAGTAGCCAACTAGTCCAAGTACTACAGAGCTTTTAAGAAATTCAGAAAATAACTCTGTACTATTTTTTCCTCCATGACATACCAGCACATGTATTTAGTATTTGTTTTGTTACATCCTACAAAGCATAACCTTTTCCAACACAGAACAAAGAGAGAAAAAATAAAACTTACTGTCTGCATAGCTTTTTTTTATGCTATCTTTCTCGAATATTAATTCTTTGAATCAATATACTCCCTACAAGTTTTGAACAGAGGAAAACTGCAGGACAGAAATCAGGGTCCATAGCTTTTTCTTCTATACTAAGATATGAGCCATTGGTGAGCACTCGGTCACAATAATGTTTGAAATGGAAATCTCTCTCCTCAGTGAGAAGAACATTTCAATGCTGTCTCACACTCGGTGCTGTCCTGTGGCAGAGAGAGAGGTGGACAAACACGGGCCATCTGTGCTTGTAAACAGAGTGACAATTCTTCTGTGTTGTTGGTAGGAACCAGTATTGCAGGTGGGGCAGAGTGTTTGAAAGGCCACAAAAACTACTCAGACATATGAAACTGTAATTTATGTAAAAAAGTAGAAGTTATTGGCATGCAGGGCTACAGGCTCTACAAGTGCAGGTCAGCAAACTCAGTCACCTGTGGGCTGTTTTAACTTACTTAGAGAGTGTTTCTGATTTCTTCCAAGTCCTTTTTTTTTACTATTGTCCTTGTTTATCACTTCCATATTTGGGCATACACAACCCTCTTTCTCCGAAGACATGGTATTTTCCAAGACAGATGCCAAATTCTAGTGAAAACTATTACATTACATAATTCAGTCTTTTGTGCTCCTTTTACTCATTTCAAATTCCAGGAAAACCAGAGATCCAAATTCCAGCTAAAAACAGAGTTTTTCAGAGTCTACTTCTGCTCAACTCTGGAAGATAATTTTGAACAATGGGCTTTGTTTTCATAAGATTCTGTTGGGTGCATTTCACATAATACTAAAACTCTTAAAAGCTTAATTTTTGAAGATTTTTCGGTTGTAAATAGTTTCTAGTATCTTAGCGGCATATCAAATGTAATTAAATATTGCATAAAAATTAGCACTTTACAGCAATCACAAGTTGCCACGTTAATATGCCAAAAGCCTTCCAGTCATTACTAGAAAGACACAAGTATGAAAGAAAGAAGAGTACTTGGAAAGAAACGAAAGGTGTTGTTATACACTTCTCAGAAATGGTGAACAGGAACAAGAATTGTAGCTAGTCTTTCTTGTCTCACATAGTAACTAGTATCCTAGTTGCTATCCTTAATAAAAGTCACATACAGATATAAAAAAAAATTATCCACAAGAGTGCCTTCAAAAAAATAAAATAAAAATATAGACTATATTTTTTCCTCCTTAGGTGGGCTGATTTCCAGCAACAGTGAACACTTGCAACTTTTCAGTATCTATAAAAATCAAGCTACAAGCATCCATGTTCGAAGAGAAAAAGAAGCAAATGGATTTGATTGCATTCTTTCTGCATGAAGTTGACTGTCAGCTGTACTCGAAGAAGAAAATAAACCTCTGAACCAAAGCTGCAGAATGCATGGGGAAACAGTAATTGTGACTACTGCATCCATTAAAAAAAAATGAGGTCTTTGTATTCTTGAAGTCAAAAGTTTGAGCTAAAAGGTATCATAGAAAGTGTTAGAAGCCAGCTCTTCCACTTGCCAAAAGAAATGCACTATATTTGGAAGATGAACCAATTTCTGTAAAAATGTCCCAACACTGCATTCCTTTCCATTCCTTTCTGTAACAGCCAGCCTTTCAGTTACGGTACAAAGAAATACTTCCAGAGGGAGTATTTCTCACCAATATCAAGTTATTGGTGGCGGAAATAAACAAGTTGTTTTGATCATGTTGTTTTATGTTATGAATGTAGGGATGGAACGCTTAAAACATGCACATAATTGTCCAAAGTTTCTCAGACAAGCCAGAAGTCTGTGCTCCACACTGAGGAGTGCCAGCCTTAAGACGTGACTAACAAAGAATACCTAGATATGTATCCATGCCCAAGGGCTGCCGTGAAGGAAGCAATGGGACAAGGCAGGCTCTGGCTGTATTTCCTTACAGATTGTTGGCACGTAACCATTTCTTCTTGGGCAGTATATGCCACAAACACATTTCAGATAAATGCGATCTTCTTTCTGTGCAGACTGGCAGAGCAATGAACTGCTGCTACTGCATTAAAAACCTTGATGGTGACAGTTTTACAGCATCTGTAGGAATAACATCTCAACATTATATGACTTGTAAGGAAAACGGTAATCAGTAAGCTGATGACAGTACAAGTGTGCTTACAAAAATCAGACCTTTTACTAGCATCAAAATTATTGTCGGATGAGCTAGCTCTCTGATGTGGTTATGGCACAGCTGCATCTGTACGGCTTTGTACAATTCCATAGGGAAATGAATAAAAAAATCACATTAACAGGTGAGTGGAAGTAGGCCTACTCAAATATAAAGTACCATGAAAAAGAAGAGTACTTTTAGACAGTGGTAAATGAAAGAGTGTAATTTCTGCACATAAATATCTGTGTGATCAAAAAATGTGAATACATACTGAAAGAAAGTCTAATTGGAAAAAGAACCAAAAAAACTGTTATTTGGGACAATGAGCTGGCTGACTAGGACACCAGAGCTTTTTGCACCTGTAAGTCAGGCAGAATTTCTATACCAAAGAGCGTCTCACTACATAGGGCTCCCCTTCATGAGAAGGATTATGGGAAATGTGGAGCTGTAACAAGATTAAAGCCAGACAGGGTGAAGTCTTCTACACTTGTCTTTTATTCCTCTGCTTCTAAAGTGCTCAGTAGGTCCAAATGTATTTCGAGTAAGCCAGATTTTTTCTCTCCTTACCAAACCTCAAGAGCATATTGTTATTATTGCAAAGACATTTAGCTCTCAAGGCTAGAAATACTCACAGAATTCCATGAAATCAGAATTCTCTATGCACAACAAAGGAATGCTATTCATATAGGTAATGGAAAACTATCCATCTTGTCCCTATTTAAAAGGGATCTTGTGTTAATGTATACAGCAAAATGTTTATAAAACATTCGATGTGTCAAAAAAAAAAAAAAAAAAAAAAAACAACCTACCTTCCCGTGCCTAATTGCCCTAAGGTATTGCAAGTTTAAATAGTAAGCTAATCAAGCTTACTCAATAATACATAAAACCAGACACGGTTCTATTTCTGCACGCAGTCTCACTACAGGGACTACACTGCATGTACAATACAGGAAGCTGAAGTGTGTAGTTCCTACACAAGAACATTTGCTTCCACAAAGGTGCAAATACTGTCATCACTTTTGGTCTGCAGCACAAACAGGAGTCAGGAAACAGTAGTTTTTCCAGAAAGCACACACAGCCCTTGTGCAGCCCAGAATAACCAGGACTGACGTCACGGATCGAGTGCATCCTTCTCCGAAGGCATTGCTCTGTGGGACTGCAGCACTGGGGAGCAGTGAACCCCATTCACGCCACAGCCTGGGAATGGGTCCCCGACCGCCCCCTCCAGCACTCTGTTTGCTGGAGGTGCAGCTGCTGAATGTTTTAAGAAAAAACAACACACTGGGCTTACACGTAAAATTGCGAAAGGAACTTTCATAGGTGCAGGACTTCGTTGGCACCACATTCCCGCTCCTATGCGATCCCGGGCCGCGACACCCCCCCAACATGGCGGCTGCCCGAGGGCGGCGAGCGGCTCCTCCCGGCATGCCCCGCGGGGCCGCCGCGCTGCCTGGAGACGGGCGGGGCGGGGCGGGAGGATGCTGCGGCCGCGGGGCGAGGCGGCAGCGGCGGGCGGAGGATGCGGCGGCCGTGGCGGCAGCAGCAGCAGGCGGAGGAGAGGGCGGCGATGCGGTGCTGCGCTGGGCCCGGACCGCGCGGCGGAGGCGCGCTGACCACGCTGCTGCTGACAGGTCGGTCACGGCGGCTGCTCAGCGCGGAGAGCGGGCGCGGGCCCGGGCCCGGCAGGAGTGCGCGGCAGCGGCTCCGGCTCCATCGGTCTCCTTCCCCGCGGGTCGGCGCGGTTAGGGTTCGCCCCGAGGGCGGCCTGCCCGCCCCGCCGCTGCTGAGGCCGGGGGAGGCTTGGCGGTGCCCGCGGCGGGGCCGGGCCCAGACGCAGAGACGCTGCGCGGTCGGGTGGCTCCGTGCCGGGAGCGGGGCCGCTGCCTGCTCAGGCTGGGACGGGTGCTCGGCCCCCCCTGCCCCGCGCACAAAGCGGCCTTTCACGTCCCGCCCTGCCCCGCCCGTCGGAGCTATTTACCGGCCCGAGCGCTTAGTGCAGCTGTGGCAGAGCTGGGGCTGCAGAGGTCTTCCTTTCGCTCCCTAATGCGTTGAAATAGCGGCTATCATATAACGCTCCGGTCTCACACCCGCAGGGTTCTGCAGAGTGAAAGACTTCCAACTGCTCCTGCTCACCCGCAGCCAGCAGTGTCGGCAGGGCTCTGCTGTACCCTGAGGGCAGCAAAATCTGCTTCTAGATCTAAATTTATTTCTCTAGGTTGTTTTGTGATGTGAGGGATCGGTGGTGTATCATCTGAAAAACAACAGTTTGCTCAGTATCTTCTTGAGTAACATTTGAATCAACATCTAATACCTTACATGTGTGACCATACTTGTCGTAGGGTACTGACAGCAAGTGTGCCGGAGTCATTGGAGATATTACAGATGCAATTAGCACCCAAGCATTAGGTTGTTCAGCGCAAGAATAAAACTCTGAATCTGTTGGGTAGAAGATACTGCAAGATACTGCTTTCTCCTAATGTGGAAATTCATCCTGCCTCTCCTGTCTCCCTCTACAGAGAACAGCTGTGGCATAGCAACCAGGGGAAAACTATGGCAGTCCTGAGGTGAACTCTGTCAGCTGGGATACTGAATCTAAAAAGGCTCTGCTGAGATGAGCTTCTGGAAGCTGAGTTGTGAGCTTAATCCAGGCTCTCCAGTAAAGGAATAAGCTTAAAGGACTTCTTTAGGGTTAACTTTTCCACTTCAGACCTTCTTAAGTTCAAACAGCAGAGTGGATTGTTTGAGAGTGATATAAAAAGGAAACGTGAACAGTATTAAGTTCTTGTTCTAATTCCTATATAACTTTTTAATCTTCACCAGAATGAGATTTTACAGTATGTCTTTGGTCTGAATTTAAGTACTACACAAACTCACATGGTTCGAATGATATAAACGGTCCCAAGTGCTAGCTTGAATTTTTTTTCCCCTTAAGCAAAAAAGTAACGTTGTATTCGTCATAGCTCTTGAATGTCAGCTCTTGAGCTGAAACCATCTCCCAGCTTTCCCAGAACTTGAAGCCTCAGCTATGGCAATGTGGGAGAACGTCCAACCAGAATCACTGGCCCCACGAAGAGCCACAGCCCTACATAAAAATCCTTCCTCTTCAGTTCTGTTCTTAAGTAGATGCTATAGTACTGCAGTTCTGCTTAGGGGCCTCATATAGGGCTCTGAGTATCTCCTGGTAAAGATGATGCCTCTTAAGTCTTTGTAGTGATCTGGAGCAGATCAATACATCAAATCTGCTGTCAGGAAGTACTTGCTTGGACAAATAATTATAGAAGGGAAGAGTCATTTCATTAGTATGCTTTTCATTACAGAAGGTCATGATTTATGAGTAGTACAGTTTAGGAGATGTCTTAGAGATCCTAAAGCCAGACTGCAAGAAGTTAGGAATTTATCTTCTCAGTGTAAATTTTAGTATTTAAAGAAAGGCCTATTTTTGCTCATGATGTATTTATACTTGGTTAAAAGTTCCTTACAGTGCTTCAGACTTTAGTCACCATGATAAAACCCTCTCTTCTAAAGAGAGGTTGTTAACAATCAAACTGAGAAGAACAGATTTCTGAAGTAGACAAGAATATGTAGTTTGATATAACTTTTGGACTCTCCTAGAGTAGATATTGGTAATTTAATAGAATGTCTTGGGATGAGCATGCTTTCATCACTGAATAACCAACATCCTATGGCACTGCTGTCATAGTTAGTGAAGAGGGAACTCAGGGCTCATAACTATTGAATTGTAATACCTAATAATAATATTGGGAGAAATAGGGCAACTTTCCATGTTCATCAGTTCATGATTGTAGCTACGTTTGACATTTCTCTCCAGCTAAATGATAGAGACTCTGCCTAAGTGTTGTTACAATTGCAACACAAACAAACAAAACGCCTTTTTAATGTAGATTATTCTTAGTGGTTGTCTAAGCCATGAAGACGAAAGTTAGAGGGAACCAAGCAGTGAGGCAGGAATCTCAACATCTTGAAATATGCAGATGTTACAGTCATGAATGGATGGGACAGAAACAGGTAGATAACCATTGCCTCTTGAACGCAGGTAATTAGAGGAATGTTTGTAGGGGTGGAATTATGGGGGAAATGCAGGGTTTTGAGAGTTGAAGGTGTGTGCTGCATTTGTAGTGGGAGAGATTGAGGAGAGATCCTTGTTAAGGAAGCAGGAAGGAGGACAGGCAGGAGTGCAGAACGGTGGGCAGATGTTAGAAGGTAATACAGCAGTGGGGAAGGTGGATTGGTCTGTAGTGGTCAGGCCCTTTTTGGATTGTGATGTGGGCAGAACTTGTTGGGGATATCTTCTCTGGTGAACACTCTGCTGTTAAATACTAATATTTAAAACCTTCACATACAACCTATGCAAATATAATTAAAGAAGATCGGCCCTGTAGATCAAGCCCCATGCACAGAGCTGTGAGTTGCTCCTGTACGTGCCTTGGCAGCTGGTAACATGTAGCAAACTGAAAAGCCTGACACCCTTAACATTCTTCCCATTGTGAGTACAAAGCTGATCACATTATCTCTAGTATTTGTCTTTGATAAAAATGAGTATGAACCCCTGCACTCTTTAGTATAAGGCCACTTTTGTTGTCCTTTAATCACATTCACAGGTCTTCCCTGAGCTTTCTTCACATTGTCACTGTGCCTCTTGAAGGCTCTGTGTAAATACCAGACACAGCATTGGAACGGTGATCGTATCTGTGTCAAACACATCAAGAAAATCTCCCTGCTACTCCTTGATGTACTTGTTTATGTATTAGCTGTTCTAAGCGGCGTTCTACTGAAAGCTTCTGTTCAACCGGTTTCTGTCATTACCTGCCACATCTCTCTAGTTTCTGTCATCAGAGTGCAGGATCCTTGTATTGCATGCTCTGTAATGTAAGTATGGCATGCATTCTTTGTTCCTCGCTATGCATTTGCTTTTTATTCTATTGAAGAGCAGCACATGAACAATCACCTTAAGCCTGCCAAACAGCTCACTGTTCTGTGTAGTGGCTTGTCATTTCCAGTACTTATTAAACTCCCAGCCTTTGCTTTTATCTGCTGATTATAGAAGTATATATATATGTTCAGGCCATTTTATACATACATAAACATTCCAGTGGTGTAAGACCAATGCCAGAGCACTGTGAGACATAACAGAAATCTGATATAACAAATGAATTATCCATCAGACCTGTTCTCTTTCTTGAGATTTCTGTTCCCGTGATGAACGCTGTTGAATGGGCAATATGACCTGAATTGTCCCATTTCACACCTGCCATTTAAAATCAAAGAGGTGGTGATATATATATATATTTATATTAAAACATTACACTGTAAACTGTGGCATCTGATTAACAGATACTCTGTGTGCTTTTCCAGCTCCTATGTGGACAGAAACATAGGATATCCACAGCTAAGCCTAGCGAACTCATGGACACAAGTCAAAGACACTGAACACTTCTAGTTAGAAATGCATCTTGGAACCTGTCTTTTTTTTTTAATTCTTATTATGCTTAAAGTTGCTTGATTGATTTTGCATTTGGTTTCTCACTGGGTAATGTGCAGCATGTCTGGGGGTGACATGTTGGTTTTGCTATCTTCATCAGACGAACTTGTGGGTTCATCAAAAGAATCTGTTTCAAAAGATGCATTAAACCCTGGGTGATTGCAGTTAGTACTCTTCTCTATTTAATTCTTCATTAATCAAAGCCAGTGCTAAGTGTTTTGTTTGGGATTGGTGTGTGGCTGAAAACACTCTAATTTCCTCAGTCATCCATTTGGAATACTGGAACAACTTTAGTTTTTCCTTTTTTTGGAATTTCTTGAGCATTTTTAGCATTACTAAAAACTTGCACTAAAGGTCATGCACAGCACTGAGTGGGACAATCTGTAGGACTGTTATTGGAAGATGCTCCTTGTAGGTGGTTCAATTCAGCAGGGAGAAACTGTCCTGTGAGACAGATGTAAAGCACTGGATGTGAATAATGCTTTTTTTTTTTTTTTTTGCTAAACCGGATCATTTGTGTATATTGAAAATATAAAGAAACGTAATGAATTCATAATTTAGAAACGTTACTGTACTGGTATGGTTATTTCAGTACTTAGGGGGTTTTGTTACGCTTTAACCTCCATTAAATTTAGGTATTTGGGGTAAATTGGCATCAACCAATGTCTCAGCCGCGTGCCTAGATTCAGTGTTTGTGTGCCTTGACTGCTGCTTGAGCCAGGTCTGTTGACCTCCTGAATCCTCTCAGAGGATGCAGTTGACACTGCATCCTCTGAGAGGATTCAGGAGGTCAACAGACCTGGGTAATAGCGAGGTAATAGCTGCCCGCGGTAGCTGTGCCAGCAGCAGTTTCCACAAATGTTTACGCTTCTGGTAGAAATGATAGTTGCCTATTTTGAATGCATGTTTGTCAACAAAGATGTATTTGAGACAAAGTACTGCTACTTGTTCCTGACACAGCTATTTTTATACGCAAGTTAAGATGTTAGTCTGATAACTTCTGGCTGCAATTTGTACTCCCAAATTACGTCAAAAGAAAGACTATTTATTATGGCCGTTCTCCCCTTCCTAGCATCCCACTTGCAGTTCCCTTTATCTGCACTTTCAGTTGGCAGGTAACTATACAAATAGCTGATGCATCATTCATCACAGAGGAAGGGGAACAAAAGAACAAAAAGCTGGAGGTGAAGAAGGAGCTTCCTCAGGTGGTTCTGCTACAGCTCTGGGGCCTTTTTGTCAGCCCAACAGCTGCTTTCACTGTCCGTTGTGCTTTGCTCCTCACCACATTTAAACCTTGTGCCTTCAGCTGTTCTGATTGAAACGTTTCGGGCAGTTCTCTGGCTGTATGGGATGAAGATAACTACTTTTTGATGGGTTCTTTTCTCAGAATTACTGGTTATGCTGCAAGGCAAGATGTTCAGCCCCATGTGCTGGCATCTTCATATAAACAAGGCGTTGCTCTTGGTTATGTTACTTTCCCTATTTTGGTTGTGATACATTATGCCAGTGAAAGTAACTTTAAGTATGTCTTTGTCTGTATATGAGATTTTACCGGTGCAAATATATTCATCACAGAACGTGCCTCACTGTGTTTCTTACCAGCATGATCATCTCAGCAGAAGTGTCTACAGATGCTTAAGCGTTTAGCGCACATTTATTGCGCTTATTTGGAGAATGTATGTCAAAATGTGATCATTGGGAATAATATTCAATACTGATAAATGTTCATGTCAAACACCATCATTTTCTTACCTGAGATTCCTAAGGTCTGACTAAATACAAAACCAGGTTTAGAAGGCATCTAATCCCATCTGATATTTAATTTCTGGAAGTCTGTTGATCTGACTAATTTTTTTTTTTTTTTGCATTTGTTTTATTCTGAAAAGCTTTTTTGTTAAGCTCTGCTGATGGCAGTAATGGAACAGTTAACTGGAAGACTAAGCAAGCCAACAGTTATGTTATCAGCAGAATAAAGGCTGTTGAGAAGAATGGTGAGTTTAGGTCATAAATATAAACCCTGTGTTGGTTCAGTCACATATGCTTTTAATATTACTCTTGCTTTTTCAGTCATGTCCTTGTTTTAGGAATAAGGTGCTATTTCAGGGTAAGTAATTTGGAAGATTTTGCATTTCTTCAGTCTTCTAAGCATTCACAGACCTGTGTGTCTATGTGAATTCTCCCCAACTTTTCCTGTTGCAACTATAGCTTTGCTTGAAATAATGGCTGTGTGTACACCTAATATTGCATATTTTCTTATTGCTGCTGTTTGCTTGGAAGTACCTCTGCAGTTTGCTTAATACAGTAACTTTTCTGAAACGATTAAAAAGAATCCCTGTGTATACATACCTGAAAAGACTATTTTATTGTCGTTTGTGAAAGTATCCGTAGAATGATTGTAGCTATGGTACTCTAGCTGAGAAAGGCCTATTGTCATTGCATTCACTTCCCATCCAGGTAGGCAATTGGAATTGGCCCCCAAATCATATTTGGGATTTCTGCTAAAAGGCAGTGGGGGAAAGAACTCACTGAAGTTTCCAGAGAAAGTGTCCGGGTGTGTGTTGTTGGTTTTTTTTTCCTGAAACTCATCAACCTACAGATTCTAACGAACGTGGTGAATCTTCTGAAATTTCTGTGGGCTAGTCTCATCTGTATCTGATGTACAAGCTCTGATGTGTGGCTGTTAACAGCTTCTGGACTGCAAGCCGATACAATCCTAGCCTACAATCCCAGCTGTGCCCGTGCTCAAGATCTCTACAAGAAGGACAGCTGGGGCAGTTTCTCTGCATGGTTCGAAGAAAATGATGTAGGTTTTTCAACCTTCCATTCCCATTTTATTTTTTCTTTTTTTTATAATCTTCAGAACTTCTGGCCCTTTTGTATAGATCTTGGAAAGTCTTAGAAGGGATTCAGAAACAAGAAAGAACAACAATAGCAATGCTGTTGAGGAAGCTGGTACTGTCTTTTTTTTTTTTTTTTTTTGGTCCTATTAGGGATCTGTTGTGATCCCACACAGTGAAAAATTTTGATTTCTCATCAGTAGTTTTACTGAAACCTTTCAGAGTCCTCAGAATTTGCCCAGCCAACACGCGTTTGGCAGTCTGCTGCATTAGATAAGCATCTAGAGATTGCTACACGTGTTCAGTTTCATCCCTGGATCACTTAAGATGATTACACATTCCTCTTCAGACTCAGGCAATCTTATGAAATTAATTGTGGATTTTAAAAGCCTCTGAAGAAAATAGCATTTTACTTGTTTCATTATTGAAAAGCTGTGATTGCTGTTGTAAGCTGAAGACACATCAGGTCCCTTCTGATTCTGAAGGAGCTTCACTGGGTAAAAAGAAAGGAGCTTTTCTGACAGACAAGGAGGGCAAGAACTTTGTAATTCTTAATCTCTGGAGTTGTGTCATTATAATGTATCTGTCATTGTAAGATGTATATATATTTTTTTCCTTCAAAGAAGCATTTTTTAGGACTTCATGCCTGTATAAGACAGTGATCTTAGTGAGAATCCTTATTTGTTTACCTTAGCAGGAGAGAATGTCTCATTGCTAGGAATGTGCAAGTATTTAGTGGTGGGAGTAGATTTCTTATCAGACATAAGAAATACATGGTTTAGATCAGCAACTTCCATAACTTCTGGTTATATTAACTTTCATCTGTTCTAAAACTATTATTTATGGAGAAAATATACATTGTTTTTTCTCTGTTCTTCCTGTTAGAAATTGATCTTCTTAGTAGAGTCAGAGAACCAGAATTGAAAAAGCAGATTTTTTTTTTTTGAGATATTTAACACATTCTCAACCAGCCACCATATTTTTCTCAGCTTTTCTGCTCTGTGAAGAATCTTATTAATGTCATAGGCACCCTTCCAGCTTTTCCTGAAGGTATTTTGTAGGAATTTAAAGTTTTCTTGTTCTATTTATTGCTTATTCACAGAAGCGAATGCAGAATTGTTTGGGGTCATTAACTTGCTTTAATTTTGCAAATCAAATAGATGTGTTACTGTACTTAAGTCTACATAACTAAAATTACAATAACCGGTTTATTAACAAAAAAATTGTAATGAACTGAATTTAAATTCCAAGGTCTAATTTAATTATTTTCTTTAAGATAAAATCTTACTGCCAATTCTATTCAGTACTGTGCCAAAAGGAACTTCTAAAACTGAGAAAGAACAACTCCGAGAAGCACCTCCTTACACAGATAAACAAGGGATCATGAGTACAACTGATAATTTTCTGGCCAGTTTTGTATAAATTAGTAGGAGAAGAGCTGGTTCTTACTTCAAGCTGGGCATCTAACACTTCCTAACAGTAAAAAGATCCTGTCATCAATCCTTAGAAGAGAATTAATTATTTATGGTGTCTTACTGAGGTGGTGATGTTTAATGGAAATTTTCTGGCTGCGGAATTTGATCAATAGTGTACCAAGAGGTTGAGACTATTACATTCTGAGTATCAGCCTGAGAGACTGGGATGTACACAACTAAATGGAGAGGTCTGCAGTACAGATGTTTGCTCTTTTCTCGGCTGTAGTGAGTGGAGATCTAGAGAGAGCAGCCAGGAATCTAGGACATTATTCATCTCATTTTACAAGGGAAATCAAATTAATCAACCCCTAGAAGCGTCTGTTTCTCTTTGCTGACTATAAAAGGAGCCTGGCTGACTCAGTGGTGGTTGTTGTTTCTGTAGGCATCTAAAATTAGGTGAGATAGATTCCACAAGGAGTACGTGGTACGAGGGGTGGAATGTCTGTGATTAATGCCTAATTAGTAGTGTTTCTTTTAAGTGGATCTCAAATGAGAAGACTGGTATAACGATGAGTCTGAGGAAATTTTAGCAGGTTTATAAAACTAAGTGTGATTCAAACTTTCTTGCTCATTAATCCAAGCATTGAAATTAGTTCTTTCATGTACTAGGAGCTACGAGTTTGTTCCTATGAGTTTGTTACAATGACTCCGAAATCTCCTGGAGGATCACTTTTCCATAATATGGTATTGCCGTGCTGTACGGCCTCCAGATGTAACTCCTAAAGTTTCTTTCAGTTAGCAAGCCAGGCAGGCACTGTGTATCTCTGTGTCTGTGGCTTATCTTTATTTACCACTTGTGTAATCCTCATTTAATGTACAAAATTTTTCACAGTGATTGATTCTTGCAGGTCAGTGACAGGAATAATAATATGGAAAGGTAATATGACCTGTAGTCCTGTTAAGATCTCATGAGACATCTGTAAGATCAGTATTCTCCATCTATACTTGAAATTGAAACTTGCCAGTCAAGTGTATTTTATGCATTTAATGTGTCATTTCTAGTTCATTAAAATATACCTAAGTAAGATACACTTTTATCATCCAAGTTGGCAATTGCACAAAAATGGCATATTGCTCTAAAATAAGCTTCCTTCAGTTTTTTAGTTTTAGGGCCTGTAAGATGTGGATTTGGTGGTTTTTGTTTGTTTATTTGCAGTCAGTGTCACCTGACTGACCCATAATGACCGATGCCCTTCTGTTTCATCCATTTTCAATTCAAGCGTTAACATCTTCAGGAACGAGCTCTCCAAACAAATGTTTATGTGGGGGATATTTGACCCAACTGGTACAAGATAATCTAGCTGTAAGAACTTGTATAAATCCTTAGCTGAAGTGAATTGCTTTCCTCTTTTCTGCCCTAGAACTGAGAAATCTGCCATTTTTGTTTAGTGAGGAATCAATACCATTTATTGGTAAGATTCCTCTGAATTCCTCATAAGGAATACGAGGAATTTATTGTAAAACATCAAGGAAATATTTTTGTATTACTTGTTTAATGTGCTTTTATTTATGTAATATTGCCAATAAACCAACTATAAAAAATTACAGTGGGCTCCCTCCATTTTTTTCCATTGTAATAAAAATGATCAGGTTGTACTACTTACAAAGCTCTAATGCAGCCAGTTTTGCTTATTGCAACTTTGGAAGGGATCTTGTGGGGGAAGGAGAGAGTTTGCTCTGCATTCTGTTCTTAAATCCATGCAACCTTTTAAAAAACTTATTAACAGGTATCTAATATTTGTTGCTTTCCTTTTCCCAGATGCCCACGTTGCTATTGAAATGCATGCTGTATGATCTAGAGCATGTCTCATTTTTGCTTTTTTCTGTCTCTTATCTTTCCTTCTGCTTTTCAGTGTACACGATTCTGTCTAAGGTGCACTCTGATCGGAATGTATACCCTTCTGCTGGAGTTCTTTTTGTTCATGTTTTGGAGAGAGAGTACTTTAAGGGGGAATTTCCTCCTTACCCAAAGCCTGGTATGGGATGCTAAGATCTTCCATATTATGTAAAAATTTTGAAAGAAAAATGTTTAAAAATTTCAAATATATTTAACGTGTGTTGCAGTGAAGCAAATAATGTGCGAAGGATAGTTTTTGTTTCTGTTGAAATATCTTTGAATGTTTTCTGTTTTGTTATCACCAATTCTGAAACGATGCATGTACCCATGTTCTGAAAAATGTACTTGAGAAGGAATAATAACATACACTGTATATCAGAGACTAAGTATACATTTTCTTTGCTTTCCCATGAAATATGAATTGGTGGAAGTGTAATAATCATTTGATGAAAATGCCTTTTATTTGATCAGTCTTTCAGAAGTAGTATGAAGGAGCCTGGTGAAGGAGCATTTTCAAGCATATAGTAATCTTGAGACAGAAGGTGAAAATAAATGAGACTATGCAATGATTTTTTTTTCATTGAAAGCAAACCTCTTGTTGGATTCAAACTTAGTTCTATATTTAGGAAGAGTTTAATGTTATTAGGTAGTTAGATTGTAGAGACAGAGCTGTTATTTCTTATGGATGTTGTTTTGGCACGCATCTAAGTTAAAGGCAGGATATGAAAAAATGAGCTTAGGAGGGCAAAAGAGAAAGAGAGAACATCTTGTCCTACAACAATGAAAGGGAATAAATATATTAATAGGAAAAAAACTGTAATGTATAGTTCACATATAATCAAAAGCTACTCCTTCATTAATAAGCTTTTGAGTTCATTTGAGAGTATCATTTTCGAAACCCACTTGAAAAAGAAAGTAAGCTTCTGTTGGTATAGGTTAACTTTTGTCGTGAACAAACCCTGCTTTTTAAACTTCCCTGTGCTTATTAAAATGGATGTTTTAACTTGCCCTTCCTTGTACCTGTTTCATGGAACAACAGCTGGCAGAGCTACTGCCAGTGATACGGTGAAGTTTGATACAGTCCCAGCTTTTTTTTCCAGTTTTGGCATGTAGTGGAAGGAACCTGGACATTTATTGGTTCTGGATTGTTTTTCAAATCCCCCACAGCCCCAGTCTGTGTCATTCTCATGCAGCATTAGTTTGATTTCAGATAGTCTGAAATTTCTGTCTGGCAGACAGACTGTGATCATATCAGAAATTGACTGTAAGACCAAAACCTCCTGTGCTTGCATGGTCCCTATATTTATATCTGCCACTTGAAAAGCTGTGCTTTGCCATTGATATGACAGTGGCAAACCAGAATGTATCACCAGTGCTTTTGAGACTTTTTCTCCAAATAATTTGTGATGCTGGAACTTCTATTACTATGGCAATAGATGACTGTGGCATCCCGAGAGAGTTGAAAGTTGCATTGCACCTTGGTGCTGGGTTAGTGTGGCCTTCCTACAGTTCTGGTCCCCCTACCCATAGCCAGATGTGGAAATGCTGGCCTGAAAACTAGTCACCATTTGGCAGCTCTTTGTATGTGTCCTTCAGATGGAGATGATAGTTCTCCTTCCTTCACTGGGCTCAGTTTACTCCCTCAGTGGCAGCTTGCTGTCACCTTTCTGACAGTCGCTGCCAGTGCCACCTCTTGGCTGAGCCGGCGGGCTTCAGTGCAGATGGGCGTGCACAGATGCAGAATGGGTCTGCTTGGCTCTGTGCCTCTCTTGTAAGGTGCTCACTCCTCAACACTGAGGGCCTACAGGTCCTCAGCCATGTCTGACTTCATCTGCAAAAGCTCAAATAAGCAGTTGAAACCAGCCAGTTGGAAGAGCATCAATAGGAACCAAAAGAATTGCTCTTGAGGTTTGGTTTCGGGGAGTCCTAGAGATTGCATCTGGACTATGGGCTACTGTAGCCACCTGTGGATGCATTTTGCAGGCATGTCTTTTCCTCTTTTTGAATTAATTTATTCTCTTTTTAAAAAAATATCTACTGCCGGGCTGTTTGTGCTGAAGATTTTTACATCTAGATAACGGAAAGTTTCAAGCATCAATGGTTACGCAGCCACACTTTATGCTAAGCCCTTCTGGGCACATTGTGTCTCTAGAGTCATTGTTAAAATAACTAATAAAAAGTAACTAAGAAACCTTTTTTGTAGAATCACCAAGGTTGGAAAAGATCTCTAAGATCATCCAGTCCAACCATCCACCTATCACCAATATTTCCCACTCAACCATGTCCCTCAGTACAATATGTAAATGTTCCTTGAACACCTCCAGAATTGGTGACAACACCACCTCCCTGGGCAGCCCATTCCAGCGCCTGACCACTCTTTCAGAGGAGTTGCTTTTCCTAATGTCCAACCTGAATCTCCATTGTGGTGTGACTTGAGGCCATTCCCTCTTGTCCTATGGGAGAAGAGGCTGGCTCCCACCTCACCACAGCCTCCTCTCAAGCAGTTGTAAGGAGCAATAAGGTCACCCCTCAGCCTCCTCTTCTCCAGACTGAACAATCCCAGTTCCATCAGCTGCTCCCAAAGACTTGTGCTCCAGGCCCCTCACAGCTCTGTTGCCCTTCTCTGGACTTGCTCCAGCACTTCAATGTCTTTCTTGTAGTGAGAGGCTCAAAACTGAACACAGTACTCAAGGTGTGGCCTCACCAGTGCTGAGTACAGAGGGAAATTTTTGGGAATTAAAGGACTGAGGCCTATGTGCTTTTGTCAGTATGGAGGTTAGATGATTTGATCCTAGGTGGAACTGAAAAATCATACCCTGTAGAATGTGCTTGCAAGCCCTCTGAGCTAGCTAAAAGTCTAGGAAATACAAGAACAATCATCTGTATAGCTTGTTATATATTTTAGATATGAATTTCCTAATGCTTACAAGTGTTGAGCAAGAAACCAAATATTTCTGATGTATTAAAGATTAGCAGGTTTTTTTCTATCTCTGAACGGGTTTGGAAGACATAGCTTGAAGTCAGAATAAGATTTTTCTAGTAGAAATATCAAAATCAATGCATATAATGTTTTGTTATAAATATTCTAACATTGCTTTTCCTATCTAGGTGAAATAAGCAATGATCCTATCACATTTAATACCAACTTAATGGGTTACCCTGACCGACCTGGATGGCTCCGCTATATACAAAGGACACCATACAGCGATGGAGTGCTGTATGGCTCGCCAACTGTAGAAAACGTGGGCAAACCAACCGTCATTGAGGTATTTTTATGTTTGTCAACAGGTATTGCCTCTTAGTTTTTGAAAACAAAACAAAATCGGCTTGTGAATCACTGTACTTCTTCAGATATTTGAGTTCTGAATTCTGTAGCATTCTACCCTAAGTATGGGCCAGACAAGGAAATATTGCATTCAGTCATTAAACAGGTTTTAATTTTTTAAATTATCTGTCATCAAATATTCTCTAGTTCATTATTCATGTTTATTGACAGATTTTGTTTTAATTAACAGTTTCATGTATCTAATTCAGTCCTTATAGTTGTGGTGATGACAGAACCCCCTACTTTATTTTTGACAGTTAACTATCCAAATATTTAAAAGCACCAATTATTCACTGAGCAGCAATTGGAAGGGAAAAGGGACTGAACTTTGTCATGTGTATCACAGCAGAATGAATGAGACACCATGCAGTTCCCAGTGTCAAGGAGAATCTGCTAATTAACTCGCTTCAGCCAATTTGCTTCTTCAGCAGTACTTTTGTCTTAAGCCTTTGATGAGTTTTTTTTCTCTAAACTGTGTTTGATATTGTTGTCATCCTCAAGAATGACAACTTTAAAAGTTAAAGTTATACGGCAGATGATTTTACTCACGCTTAATTCGCTTTTGATTTCAGCATGACTAATCACAACTGCAAAATTAATCATGTGCAGAAGTACTTGCAGACTCCATTTAGCTTTCTGTAGGGGAAACCGTTACTTAAAATTGTCCTTTTTAAAATGGCTTGTGCTTTTACATTCTAGGGTCTAAATCAAGACCTACACTGCGTGAATGAGCACAAGCCTATATTTGAACTCAGTCTTGCCTAGCATACAAATTACTTCATTGTGGACCTACATTTACATGTGGCTTTTGAATTAATTCTATACTACGAGATGAGGGCAGGTTGCATTTTTTTCTACTTCTAGTAGAAAAGCTTTCTACTATCATCTGAGAGTCTGAGAGGAGTAATTGCATATTCTTGGCCTGAATCTTAACTTTCATATGCTGTAATGCCTGAGGTGATGTCATGGGTAGGTAAATCAGTTGGACGAGACCCCACAATTAGAAGGGCCCGGCATCATGCTTAGACTGTCATAGAATGGGTAGCAAAGGAGATTAAGCTCCTTTGAAAGCTGTGCAAAGACAGTTTTATTTGAATGGATACTGAGCACAGAGGCAGTTTCCACCACTGTTGCTGTAGTAGCCAGAGGCATACAGGTGTCCAGACTAGCAACAGTCACTGCTAAAGTCCAAACTGAAAATGGGTATATTCCTGTTGCTGTACGGATCTTGTACAACCAGAGAGTTGCTCTACCTCTCCTCTCTGAGTAAAATGAACTGAATTGTGAACCTAAAGAGAAAGGTTTGTTTTATTTATTTTATGAAAGATTTATCACCTTTCAATAAATAAAAAATAGAGACAATAGTAGTATTGATATCCAACCTCATTCTGTATTTGTTATGAATAAGCACATGATTATAGTTCAGTTTCTGGGTAGTCATGCGGTAACCACTGAGAACTCTATTTGACACTTGTGAGCATTTCAGGCACCCCATATATTTAAAATACAAGATTGGTGTCCTTGTGTAATTTGATAGTAAGTACCTAAGTTTCTAAAAATAAGAGGCATGAGAGCTGCATCTATTTGCTAGTTTTCACTTCCTCTACAGTAACAAATTCCAGTATTTGTCCAAAACTACTTGTGTTAGAATGCTTATGAATCCATTCATGCAGTAAAACCTCACTGGGAGTAGAGCTCAGGCTAAATCCCATTCCCAAAGACTGCAATTGCTGGGTTCCCAATAATCTTTTGTTCATGTTCCCTAATTGCTATCGATGAATATAGTACTGGGGGAGTGAGGTGGAATGGGAAATGAAGAAACCCATCTTTGCTCATGGTTGTTTCTACATCAAAAGTGACAGGAAAGAATGTGCATGTATGGCAGAAAAATTTTATCTGGAGCAAAATATATTACATTCATGTATATCCCATGGATAACTGTATTTGTCTATAGACTGATAGAGAAAATTCCAGTGGCCTGACTTGAAGGTAATAATGTATCAAACAGAAAAAAAAACAAAAACATTTAGAAGGTGATAAGTATTTTTAAATTAGCCATTTTCACTGTCTCCTTTATCTAATCTTCATATTTCCATCATCATTTTATAATCATTTCTTTTTTACTCTAGATCACTGCATATAACAGGCGTACTTTTGAGACAGCGAGACATAATCTGATCATTAATATCATGTCAGCAGAAGGTACGTACAGAAAATAGCTCGCTGAGTTTTGAATTGAGTAAACAAAAGTCTTTTGGACCCCTGTTCTTTTAAGATAAAGAATACTGTATGTTGTCTGGTCGTCAAACCAAACATAGGGCCACAAAGGGGAGGTAAGACAGATTTTCCTCTTTTGATTCAATTTATTATTTTTATCAAAATTATTTCTGTCAGGTAAAGCTATGTGATGGTATTTTAAGTATTTTATGTTTTTTGAAAAAACAAATTTTACAGTATAAAATATTTTAGCACAGCGGGGCTTTCTACATCAATCCTGCTGTTGAAACCATGTATTCAGATTTTCTGGTAGCAAGGCAACAGTTTTGATCCCAATGTTAGCATGAATGTAATTTTGTTTAATGAAGTTTCAGGAGCTGAGAATCTTTTCTTCTAGTCCCCTCCTCCATCTCTTGGTAACTTCATAAATTACTCGTGATTTTCAGCTTCAGTAATAACTAATGGTACTAATTTTTATTTAAACAAATGTAGTCATTTTAGGTTCAGAGTGGGCTATTTTAAATACAAGATTTTGGGAAAGGCTTATCGATCTTAAAGGGGTATTGCATTAATCATTGCTTTAAATTATTTGTTCTGACGTCATTGTTTAAGGCCAAACTCCTTCTTCTTCGTTACAACTAGATTTCCCGTTACCATATCAAGCGGAATTCTTCATAAGGAATATGAATGTGGAAGAGATGTTAGCAAGTGAAGTTCTTGGAGACTTTCTTGGAGCAGTGAAAAATGTATGGCAGCCAGAACGTTTGAATGCTATAAACATTACTTCAGCACTAGACAGGGGAGGGAGAGTTCCGCTTCCTATTAATGACATGAAGGAGGGGTAAGCACATGTGTCAGTCTGGTAGATTTGCTTTACTCTTCTCTTCTTACTGAAAGGCTTAATGTTTTTTTCAGGTTCTCCAGAAACTTCGAAATTGCTGTTTTATATTTTGGAAGTCCAGGGTGGTGTTAGATATGAAAAGTTTACTGATGTTCCAAGCCCCCATTATACCGTAGATTTATTGGGCTATTTACAAATAACAGTTCCTATACATTGATTTTTACATTCCAACAAATACTAATAAATTCTGTTAGTTACAAAATAGTAGGAAATACAATGATTTTGAAATTCTAATCTTGAGAATTTGTTTAGTATGGTTTTTGAGTGTTTAATAGTTCCGAATTCACAAAATTAAAATTTTTGAAACAGAATGATATGGAGTATAGGATATAAAGTCACTCCAATTTCTGATAGGACAAAGGGAAGTGGCTTTTAGATAAAAGAGGGTAGATTTAGGTTAGATGTTAGGAAGAAATTTTTTACTTAGAGGTAGTGAGGCACTGGAATGGTTTGCCCAGAGAGGTTGTGGATGCCCCATCTCTGGAGGTGCTCAAGGCCAGGTTAAATGGGGCCCTGGGCAGCCTGATCTAATTATGTGCTTCAGGAGCATTGGACAGATTAAAGGTATAAGCTGGAGGTATCTGAGGAGTTTAGATGATTGTAAACTGCAGGAATGCATTATTTCCAGATGTGATTCATAACCATACATTCTGCTCTGAAATATGATATTTCATTTATAAAATAATAAGGATCCAGTCTTTCCAAAGTACTGGTTGTGGCAGTGCTTTTCCCTGGCAAATTTAAAGGTTTCTTATGACATATATTGCTATTTATTAAAAAATATTTTGGTCAAATAATATATAAGGAAGTATTGGTACGTCTAAAATCCAAGCTGTGTGCAGACAAGCTTGTGGTTTCAGAGACCTTGTTTTGCACTGCGTGGTGAGAGGCATCCTCACTGTCGCTCATCTCTTTCTGCAGTGTGTATGTTATGGTCGGTGCAGATGTTCCGTTCTCGTCATGCTTACGGGAAGTGGAAAACCCACAGAATCAACTGAGATGCAGCCAAGAAATGGAGCCTTCGATAACGTGCGACAAAAAGTTTCGGACTCAATTCCATATTGATTGGTGTAAAATCTCTCTGGTGAGTTGTTTTATTATTGCATAAAAAATGATATTTGTTGAAATGAAAGATTTCATTCTAGATGTCATCTAGGTAAGAATTTTGCCAGCCTGGCCAGTCCACCGTGCTGAATTCCACTTAACTGTGACTGATGCTGTTCTCCATTTAACAGCCACTCTTAATGTCTTGAAAACATTTTGCTCTGTGGGCAGAATTCTGAATAAATGGTCAAAAAACTACAGGCTTACAGAGCTAAAAGTAATGAGAATTATTTAGGCAGTTCATTAATTCAGTGTGCTAATGCTGCTAGTTACTCTTGCTTTCCTACAAAATATATATAGATGAGTTGCTTTTTTTTTTTTTTTTCCAAATACTGAGTCTACAACACTGAGTAGTTAAATAGTATTTCTATGCTGTTAAATTACCTTTCCAATTTGTTTAAACTTGTTTCATGTTAAAAAGATTTGAAATAGAAAATAGTCTTGGCTAATGAAATCAAAACAAATGGGAACATTCTTCTTGAGGTCAGTTGAATGCAAGAACAATGACTGAAAACAGGTCTATTTTCCATTCAAGGAACATAATTCACAAAGAGGTTTTTATTGTTATTTTTGCTTATTTTGGTAATGAAAATCAAGAACTGATACGATATCCAAAGATGACTTTGCAGATAAGTTTGAACAAAGTTGGTGAAGGTACATAAAATAAAATTGGATAATTGTTGAGCAACATTCAGATATTACTCAAGAGGAAAGTGAAAAGGAAATGTGGAAGGATTTTATACAATACAAAAAAAATGTTGAGTATGACTCACAAACCACATTAGATAACCTCCAACACCTTCCTTCTATGTACTGTGAATTAGAAAAGCTGTTTGAAAGCTGGAAAATGATACTTGTTTTCAAAAGAATATCCAGATTACTTACTGCTTATTGGCTTTCTGTTGAGAAATTGCAAAAGGTATGTGTACACCGGCATACTTTGGCAACACCTGAAAAATAGAACGAGGCAATCAGCCTTTAGCAGAAGCAAACCATGTCAAGTTTTTTTATTTCCTTTTACAAGACAGAAGTAGAACACAGGTGCAGCAGCAGATGTCATTTCTTTTTGATAATGTTTTTTTGACACTATCTTATAAGTAAGCTGAGGAAACATGGCCTAGATGAAAATATTATGGACTCAATGGAGAACTGGTTGGATAGCCATAATTGCAGCAGAATTACTAATAATTCCCTGCCAATCCCCAATAAAATGATGGATGATGGAGTGTTCTTATTAAATTAGGTTTGCAGGCTCCATGAAATTGAAGGAAACTGCATGTGCAGGGAAGGACAAGGTAGAATTCAGAAAGATTGTGAGACAGTGGTGAAATAGCCTTAGAAACAATAATTAATTTCTTTTCAAAAGGAGAAGCAGAGGAATAGTACAGTAATACACAAATAATCAGTTCTGCAAAGAGCGAGTGGTTAGGACTACTTCTCCAGGAAAAAGCTGTGACAGTAGCAGTGGCTCATAAACTAATCATGAAGCAACATTGTCCTGCTGTCTTGAGAAAGGCAGAGGTCACCTTGGATGTGTAAGAGGAACGGACTCCCTGTGAGAAGCATAATTTTCTACAGCAGTTAATTGCACAACCTTCTTAAACTTGGCACTTGTTTTGGCAGCGTGCCCTAATAACTGAATTTAGACAGTCTTAGGGGTGTTCACTGTTGCCAATAGCATTGCTTCTGCAATCTACAACATGGTGCCTCTAAGAGGAAATAGAGCCAAGCCTTCCTCTGTCTGATCATAGTCTGCTTTTCCTGAGGCAAGACGAGGGGCAGAAAGTCCTCCGAGATCTGTGGACTGGGAAAGTTGAGCTCCATTTCCCATAACCGCAACCTTGACCAGTGAGTGAAAATACAGCCACCACATCCTCTCTCTCCCACTGTATGAACTGGCTTGGGCAATTAACACCTGCATCAAAGAGTTTGTGGGTCCCAAATTCTGAAAAGATGGACAGCAATACTTTCTTCCTCGTAACACTGCTCTCTGATAGTTTGATCTCATTCCCTGTGTGGACATCTGCCTCTCACATCACTAAGAGCATAAATGGTTTTCCTGCAGCTGCCCAGGTCTGGAGGTTCCACTGAGCAGGCAGGTGGAATTGATGTACCTAGTGTAAAATATTCTGCAGAACGTTAATGAGTGGAGAGTCTTGCGCTTCAAAAATACATTCTTTCTAGCATTACATGAAAAGATAATAAGAGTCAATAATGGAGAGATTATTGGAAAGGCCGTCAATTAAATGCAGTACGAAACTCAGCAACCAAAAAGCTTGTATTTTTAGGAACTTTAGATGCAGATGTTAAAAGAAAAAACAAGGCAAGGAATGCAGCCTTCTGGAGGTTAATTGAATTAGGAGGTGGGAAAACCTGGGCAGTCATCTTGTGAGCCCCCCACGCTTCCTGTGGCAGTTGGGAAGGGGTGGCATAGAGCTCATAGATTCTCAGCAGCTCAGCTACTGCCTCTTGCAGTTCTGGGCACTAGATGTCCAGAAACGCGCTGGAGCGGGCTGCCCAGGGAGGTGGTGGAGTCACCGACCCTGGAGGTGTTCAAGGAACATTCAGATGTTGTACTAAGGGACGTGGTTGAGTGGGAAATATTGGTGACAGGTGGACGGTTGGACTGGGTGATCTTGGAGATCCTTTCCAGCCATGGTGATTCTACATGAAACTCAATAGGACACCAAGAGGAGAGGTACTCTTCATCTCTACCACCTTTGTACAAGAGAGGGCAGTATTGTTACTTGGGAAGATTAGTAAGAAATAAATGCATTCATCACACAGAAATCAGTATTGCTGTAAAAAAAAATAATAAAGTAATACTATAATAAAATAATAATATTTTGAAATCATCATCTCTATCAGAATCTTTTGACAAAATGTAAAGATTTATTGTTTAAAAAAGAACTGGACAAAATTTTATAGAATTTGACATATTATTGTGCAACATAGGTTCTTTTCTATGTTCTTGTTGATTAAGTACTTCTTGGTTTTGCATTCTTTTCCTTTGTTACATAATCGTCTTTTTTTTTTCCTTTTTTTTTCCCTGGTCGTCAGGTTGACAATACAAAACAAGTTTCCACCTTTCAGGAAGTGATTCGTGGAGAGGGGATTCTGCCTGATGGCGGGGAGTACAGGCCGCCTTCTGACACCCTGAAAAGCAGAGACTATTACTCGGATTTCCTAATTACTCTGGCAGTGCCCTCGGCAGTAGCACTGGTGCTTTTTCTAATCCTTGCCTATATCATGTGCTGCCGACGGGAAGGAGTGTGAGTACTTCAATGCGCTAATAAGAAGTTTTAGGTTTTTCTAAGTTTAAAATGCATAGAAGACTATTTACTAGAAGGATTCCATTCAGTTCATTAAAAATAAGAAAAAAATAGAGCAGGCCAAAAGACATCTGTTTTGAAATGCCGAACTATCTAACCACGTACAGTCATTTCCAAGACAATGCTTATAGGGACTCTAAACGTTCGAGTTGAAAGGGTTAAAAATCTCCACATAAACGTGAAATTTATCTCCCCCGATCAAATAAAATACTAATAAAGGATCATCGATTCAGGAAATTATTAAGTAATTTCTAAAATGCTAATTGTTTAAAACCTGGTTGAGGATGTGAACTGAATTTAGATGTCTAAGAGCAAAACCTAAACGGAAAGCAGCAAGTAGCGTAACTCCTGCCATTTCTTACACAAACTACAATTCCATTTTGTCACAGAATTTCTTTTAGCCAGAAGCTTGTTCTTTAACTTGCATTTCCATTTCTCCGTGTGCGTGTGTCTGTATGTGTCTGTCATCAGAACATCCCTACACGTGCGTTCACCGAGGCCTTGTCATAAACCCAGCTGCAAATGCTGCCAAGTTGCGTTTAGCAGTAACGTTGTCAGCATTTCTGTATCACGTACTACTTCCATCATCAGATAGACTTAATGTTCCAACTATCAATGCTATTATTTAATTCATAAATTTTGTTTTGTTTTTAGGGAAAAGAGAAACATGCAAACACCAGAGTAAGTGTCTTCTTTCCTGTTATTTTTCTTTTATCATTTAATTTTCATTCTCAGTAGCTTGTCACGCTTCATACATGTCTGTCATAATCTTCCGTCATTCTCTCTAACCCATGGTTTAATTCATAAATGTGAAAGCTGCTTTTAAATCAGAGCCTTGGCGAGGATAGAAGAATCAGAATAAAAAGGGTTTGAAATTAACAACTATGAATTCAAAATAAATTAGTTCTGTTAGAATAAATATCTTAAAATATAATTTATTCATAGAGTCATAGAATGGCCTAGGTTGGAGGGGACCTTAAAGATATTCTCCTGATTATCAGACCTCCCAGTCTGTAACTTTAACATGGGGAACAGGAGAAGGAATATCCTGGAAGTTGTCCAGTGGCTACAGTATAGAGTGTTTTAAAATTAATTCTCTGTGAGTTGTTATGTATCTACCACAAGAATCAGGAGTTACCGAAACTTATTTTAATGCAACAAATAAACGGAATACTAAAAGTAAATTGCACAGTATTGGATCCTACGCAAAATACTCATCCAGACAGCACAATCTAGTGGCATAATTACTGCCTTCAAAATTAAATATATCCAATATTTATTAAATTATCTGTGTAGAGGTTTCTTGTAATTGGTGCACTGAGTCTGCAGCATGCATCAGTCCTCAATTTTTAAAAAAAAATAATAGTTGTAAAAGTCTATCCATTTAGACAGAGCCCTTAAAACATGTATTTACTATTTTATTTCCTTCTGACGTAGCATCCAGCTGGTTCACCACAGCGCTATACAGAAATCAACCAAAGAGCTCCGTGACATGTCTAAAAATAGAGAGATAGCATGGCCTCTCTCAACGCTGCCGGTGTTCCACCCCGTTACTGGTGAGATCGTGCCACCCCTTCACCCGGACAACTACGACAACACTAGTATGCCACTGATGCAAACACAACAGTAAGTATTTCAATTTTTTAAAATACTTATTGTGTTACATAATTTAACTACTGCAGTGCTTGTCATCTGAAATGTCTTCATTATGGGGGTGCACAGGTCTGTAGTTCAAGATTGCTCTGATGTTTGCAGTTCAAGCAGAAATGAAGGCCCTCCGTGATAAAATGAGATGAGTGGGTTTCAGGCTGCAAACTTGGCAAGAAGCTTCATGGGGGAACAGTCACATTCCTTCGTATTTTGGAGAAAACCTGCTTTTGACAGAGGAATCAATTAAGACTGTTCCATTTTAGAAACCCTGTCTCTTAGGAGTTCTGGTATAAAAAATATCAGCAGCCCTGTAAAATCCAATCTTTGAAAGTACTTAGTCATGTACCTGTCTCTCATGGGTTGTGTCTGAAGTGTTAACATGGAACAGAAGAGCGTTTTCCATTACATAGATAATAAATAGAGGATTAACAATGAAAATGTTCAGAACGCTCAGCCATTTTCACTGTTGCCAAGATAGAAACCAGAAAAATATTCACTTCTATTCCTCAGTTTATTAAAAACTTAAACTATTGAGACAAAGTCATCTAGTACTCTGAGCACTTACCAATTGCCAAGTAGGTAGTGCAGAAAAAAGACATTTCTGTAAAGGTTTGATTGAGGTGTGTGGAGCTGAGACAGTGGCCTTGGAGATGACTGGCATTATTACTCATTGCTTGGGAAGACAGTAAGTCAGCTTGGGAGCTCCTCATCTCATGGGTGCGTGTGAGAGAGGGAACGGCAATGACCCTCATGATACTGGTCCAGTGCCCGCACCAGCTCGGCCCTAATACAGACATGGTTGCCCTGTGTTCCCTTCGTAATGTAGATACGCACTAAGTATTTTCTTCTTGTTCTTAAGCTAAATTCTACCCCCCAAAAATCTCCAGAAAGCATAGCTGTATAACTTACCTCCTGTACTGTGAAGTGTTCTACCCTGTTATTCCACAGTAGCAGAAGGTAAAAGAAACAAAGACCTATGAGTGTATATTTATCCCAAGTGTACAGATAAGTTTAAGAAGTGATACAGGATCAAAACGGTATTTCCAGATGGTATTTGCCTTCTTTACTTGATACACTTAGATCATGACACGGTAAAACTTTGTGTAGATTTGCCTGTACTCAACTGATTACTTCCAAAGAAAGTCAACCCTACGGATAAGTGTTTTTATAACTAGGGGGCCGGAGCTAAAGGCTTTCTGCAGTTGTACATACAGTTCCTATCCACTTCATCTGCATGCCAGCCCCTCATTCCTTAATGCAAAAGCAACTTTAGTATCTGGTCCCAGACACTTAAGCAGGGCACAAAATCTAACTTTGCCTTGATAAGCAAACTGGTCTGCTGTGCAGTGAATCTTTGTTCATCCTGCAGTCAATAATTAATTGGCAAAGACTGTCACCTCTTCCATATTCATCACTCTGGAAACTGAACTTTGCGTAACATCAGAAACCTCTTGTTACATTTGGCCTTGCTCCAAGTTTGAGCCTCTGAGCCTAGCTGCCATGTAAAATCATAGGAACCACCCCTTAAAACTCACTCACTCTTCTTTGTATTGACTCGGGTGACTTCTTCACAGCTGTATTTGCAAAGCAAAAACCCACAACTCTTAAACTGACCTATTGAAGTTCTGTGCATAACATACTTCAGACTCGGTGCGGAAGCGTTAAAGATATTCAATTGTGTTTTGTAGGAACCTGCCACATCAGACTCAGATTCCACAGCAGCAGAGTGCAGGTCAGTACTAAAAAAAGTACTGTGACTATGAAGTGATCAGTGGGCAATCGAAACACCTACAGTCTATGGACAGTGGAAAACGTTTTCAAATATAATTAAGAATTACAGCATTGTCATTCCAGACATTTTTGGATCCCTCAGTGAAAATTTTGAGATGGCGTTGGTTGAACAGTAGAACTGCTATATCAGGACTCAATGTGAGACAATGTAATTCGGTACAGCTAAGTCAGGAACCTCCTCATATAAATCATTTTCTATTACAACAGGAAACTACATCCAGATTCCCAAATGTTTTTCAGATTCCCTAAAACTCAATACAAAATCAAATTTTCTCCTTGCTACTAATACTAGTTAAGCACTGAAGAAGGAGCTTTTTATTGCTGTTACTAAGCACGAACAGTTGATACTAGGGAATCTGTTGAGAGATGCTCTCTGTGCTGCTGTTCTCCAGTGTCTCAGTCATCAGTCTTAGCTGATTTTCTCAGCTCACAGTGTGTACTGACTGAGGCTGCGAGTGCTCCCTGTCAGAGTGCTGACTGAGGCTGGCTGCTCGCTTTAGCTAGTGTGTCAGTACTGAGAAGGATGCAGTCTTCCACGTAGGAAAGGCCATAAGGATAATATAAGGAAAACGCAGAGCTCAGAGGATAGTTTCTGAATATTCAAGGAGGTACTTAGGCAAAATTGTAGACAAGTATATACTGAACATAATGTGTGAACTATAGCTCTGAGAGGAGGATCTGTGCTAAGTTAGGGGCTTCATAAGCTACTCCTTGTTTTCATTCAAAATCCTTCTTCTTCATTACTGCTTTCGGGGATTGAAGGAGAATTTCGTATGACAACATTTCAAAGATTTGAGGCAAGTATATAAGAGATGCTTCTGCACTTGTGGCTTTTGTTGCTATTTTTTTTTGTTTTAATCTGAAGGTAAAAAACATCTATAAAAACAAAGAAAAGAAAAGAAAAAAAACCACAAACGAAACCGAACAAACCCAACCTTAATGCTGTGCTACCGGCTTTGCCATTTGGGTGCTTTATCAAACATGTACTGGAAATGGTGGATGACTCTGAAAGTATCCACCCGAATCCTCCAGCACCGGTTTGGGCTGAAATTTAGCATAGATCTTAATGCTCACTACTGCAGCCACGTAGAGGGCAGAAAAAATACGTCACAAATCTCAGCTGCTCCGTGGTGATAGTTTTGCTATAAGGACGTCAGTCTGTCTTGCAGTAAAAAGAGGCAAAATGGTGGCACTGTATGCTGATGGCAGAGAGAAATTTTACAAAAGGTCTGAACTGTAAGTTAGCATGGGTTAGTCACTTGCAAACTGCACTGAAGAACTGCTGTAAAACATGCTAAAAGCCCCCCGTGTCTGTATTTTCTGAAGTGCTTAATTTTAGTTGAAATCAGTTTGCTCTTCCTCAACAAGAGTCCCAGGCAGACTTCCAGGTGGTCAAGCTTTCAGAATGTTAGGCTGAATGGAAAACTCAGGCTCCCTTAAAATTTTGAGCAGCGCTGGTACAAACATAGCAGTCCATTTTGTTGGTCCGCTCAAGTAAGAAATGTAGAGACCTAAAACGCTTACGGGCAAAGAAACTGTAAACTCAACATTCAAGATTCAATTCCCAGTGCTGCACTCGGAGCCACCAACATACTACTGCTCACCACCATGACTAAGAGGATATTTCTATTTTTAAAACTTTAATCATACTCAGTATTTAATTCGAAGAGTAGGGGGTGTATAGGAACCAATATTCTCTTCAGGAGCCGTTCAAAACCCCAAAAGAAACAGTGTTTTTTTTAACCTTAATTAAAATGCAGCCATTAGACTTCACAGCTGACATGACGCTCAGCTATCCACAAAGTTAGTGCATAACTGGGAAGGAATTGTATGTAATGTCTATGCGACACTGCTGAAAACTGCTACTGACCTCCAGTAGGTAAAGGTATATTAAGTTTTAATTTATAATTGTTTCTCTTGTAGATTGCAAAATCAGTGATGGCTATCCTAAGGTTAGGTGAACAAAGGTGCAAGACATTCCTAGAATGCAAAAGATTAAATAGAGCACGTATAGCCTATACAACGTTTTCCTTGTTGAGTTTCGCAGTCTCCCAGTGAAGTGTGAGGTCTGAAGTGGAAAGACGTATTCCCAGTTAAACCATCTATTCCCAAAAGAAAACAAGCAAAGCTTTCTTGCACACACTCCTGGTTCAGGCTGTACTCGCACCATTTCTCTTTTCCCTGGTGCTTGTAATGGTTGTTGATAAAGGACCAACAAACAGTACCTACGTGCTGTGCCACCGCTTGATTCTTTATTGTTAAAGCATCGTCTGCCACTGATGGATTGTATGACTTCTTGTCTGTTTACAGGTAAATGGTATTCCTGAGGAACGAAAGCTAACAGAAGCAATGAATTTGTGATCAGAGAAAGCAGTAGTTGTCCTGTTTCCTTATTTGTTCTGATTGATGCATGAGTTTTCCCGGTGTCTGTTGTGCATGCCCGCAGTATTGAGCTGATTCCAGTGCCACAGAGTACAATCACTTCCACGTAATAATGTACTGTATCTTTTTGTACTTGGGACATTTTTGACAATTTGTAAACACTGATAACTTTTTATATTTGTTACATTAAGAAAATAATCTTTCAAATATATGTATTAATAAATATCCAAGTTTTTTTTCTGTCTCATGATCTCTCCTGAAAGTTTTAACAGGGAAATCAGAACTTGAAAACAAGCACAAGGTTCAGAGGATTTTAGACTCTGCGCTATGGGATGATATCTTTGCCTTATGTCTGCACACCAAAAGGGTGCAGGAGCATGAAAACTGGTGCAATAAGAGGCTCGGAAATAGCACCCAGATTTATTAGGTGTTCATTTTGTAGGGATGGTTGGAATGTAATGAGAAAAGTTATTTTTAAGGGGGAAACCAAAAACAACGAAACAAAATGACATGAAAACTTAATTAGTCATGCTGAAAATTGGATTTGTTGCTTTACAGGCATTTAATGTATGGGATGACTTTGAAGCAATAAGATTTAAAATCTGTCCATTCATTCATTGGATTATCGTAGAGCAAACTTTTACAAACAACTGCAGGCAAAAATTAGCATCATCCAATAAAGGAGGGTACATTTTATTTGGCATGTGCTTACCTTTAAGCCTTTAAAAATATCCTTTAAAAAGTTTTGGTGATGTTCCTGATGCTGTTGATCTTTTCCATCCTCTGCGGTCTTTGTTCTTTTTGGAGCCAAAAGAACAGCGAGAGAATTGGCCAGCCCAGATGCCAGGGATGCTATTGTAGCTGTTTGTTTTAGAAGGAGCAGACTGCACACAGTGTTTCCTGGGAGGTCGGTATTTCTGAGATACATTTGTCTATGCAAGGGAACGCTTAACAGTAGGAACTTGGTAACAGCAGGGATCTGCACGTAGGTTTCCTTGTTTGGGAAAGACGGTGGTCATTGATCTCAAGTGTCATTTTCTGCACGTTTTTCTGATGCTTCTCTACAGCCTCAGAGTGGAACGCAGGAGTGAAGGGCCGGTCTCCATCCAGCTGTGTGCGGTTGCCTCTCCAAGCGTCACTGCTTGAAGCTGACGCTCGTGCTTTGGTTGTGGCCTTTTTTCCGTATTTTCTCTTTCAGAGGCTGTATGTTCATGGAGACATTGCATTTTAAGCAAAAAGCTGCATTTGCTTTACAATTGCTGTGTTTTGAGTATGTTTCTGTAGCTGAGGTTTTCCAGGTCTCTCCCGAGAGAAATTCTGGCTAATTTAAGAACTCAAGACCGACCCTAAGAAGAGACTTAAAGGTCATTACACTGGCTTTCTTTCCCCTCATCATGACACCGTTCCTTGAAAACAGTAATGTATTTGAGAAAGGCTGCTCCTTTTTAAGGCTTGGACTTTGGTGCATCACCTTGGTAGGTAATAATTGATTGAAAGATAGAAGTCTGGAGATCTTTTGTAGGCACCAGGTTGTGCAACAAATGTAACAGCTGCAGCTGTATATATAACTGGTGCTCAGGACAGGATGGATGAGCACATTCCATTTGCATTGCAAACAGGACCAAACCAACATGCTGCCTGTGCCTGCGTGTTGTGCAGCCTTAACGGCCACAGTTTGCAGGGCTGCCCTAAACGGCAGGCGTAACACCGACCATGTCACTAACAAATTCATCTAGCCACAGGATTGCTGGCAGTGGTTACCATACTACAAAAGATGGCTCCAGCTGCCATGCAAGTCAGTTGAAAAACCAAGTCAGTTTGCGCAACAGGTGGAATAAAGAGCCATTCCTGCTTGCTTTCCAAGGGGCACGCCTCACACCTACCTCATTCAAAATGTACCAAGGGAGAGTTCATCACTCAGTCTCCTATGAGAACGCTGCTTTCCCAGCAGCACAGACAGCTGACTATCAGGGCCAAGGCAATCAGAAACCAGACAGCGAACACTGAGACGTATGCTAAATGAAAAATGTACCTTTTTTTCACCACGCTGCAAAAAAAGTTGAATAAGATCAGCCTTTGGGTTTCTGCTCCTAATTTCAAAAGTATGAGTCGTCAGTGCTCTGAAACAGAAATGAATGGAACAGATTTTAAATCATGATTTGTTATGCACCTAAAGACCACATTTTGTAAATAGTATTGAGCTTGGATCGCAATCATTTCTGATAACCTTCGGACGACGTGACAATCACACACCAATCGAGCTGCTCCCCTTTCATCTGTATTAGGACATAGAGGGGCCAATTTACGTAAGGAAATTTCTTAAGCTGTTACATATATGCACAAAGAATCAGTTGGTAGCAGTGGGTGCTGCGTGTCCTCTGAACAAAGCGGATGACGTAGCTGATAGGTGTTAAGCACTCAACTGTTTCATGATTGAAAGCTTCAGGCAGCTGAGGTAAGTTTAATAAGAAATGGTTTATTTTTACTTATTAAAATAATTACCGTGGAAGCACAGATATATAAAGCTGGCTGAAGACACTTCATGGTTAAAGACTTAGTAACAGTTAAAACCGGTGATGGAATGGCAAAGTTACAGCCTCTTTTAGCAATGATGTACAATGACAGTACAACTGATATTGTAACCAGACTGTCTACAATAAGTAGAAAGCACTACAGGTGTCTTTGTAAATATTCAAACTGTAAAATCTAATAAATAAGACAACTATTAAGTAGAGATGTTGTTGCTTGTTTATTACATAATGATCCCTAAACAACTTTTTTTTACAATTATGAACGGTGATGTCAGAGGGCAGTGCTTCAGAATTAAAGGAACTGTGCCAACTGCACAGGGTTTCTGTGTAACAGGGAGAAGGATGGGGCAGAATTTGCACCACTGCGTTCAGGTGCCCGTGTGAGAGACAACAACCCCACACCTCCCTGGATCCATGGGGAGGGAGGAACGCACACTCAATCCTTTGAGGAGCTCCTCCTCCTATTAACTGCTTTGTATGGGACCTGCATAGTTAAACTGAAAAGCTGAATTCCTTAACCCAAACAAATCATAAGGATGGGTTTCCCAGCGTCACTGAAGAAAAGCCATCAGTTCCTCATCTTTCATGCAGAAACCTGCCCCATTTTCTGACTTTTCACCCACAGGGGATTGCGTTCTGTCTCTCCCCACCAGGGGTAACCTTGGGCATCACGCCCCACACCAGCGCGATGCTGGCTGCCAGAACTGGAACTGCAGCTCAGCTCCTTCAGCTCCAGGGTGACGCTCAGGGCAAGCAGCCATGCGAGCGGCCATCTTCCCTTAGCATTTGCAGCAACAGCGTCCAGAATATCGCTTCAGAGAAATTCTGCACCACTAACTGGTCATTTACCACAGGCGTGGTAGTGAACTGCAGCCCAGCCAGAGTCAGGCAATAAAAGAAACTTTTACTTAATCGATGCTGTTCCCATTACAAAAATAAGCATCCACGGCACATTTATTTAATGTTTAAATTACTTCATATTACGTAACATGAAAAGAAAATATATTTATCCCGCATACAGTAATAGTAAACAAGTGCATTATTTCAAACATTAAAAATAAATCTTTTAACCAAATCTGTACAACAGATAAATAAAATTATATCTACAATACTTAGCTTGTGAAGAACAAAACAAAAATTATCCCCTCAAGCTCAAAGTTCTCCATGACTGCTAATACTGGCACAGATGGCGATGCATCCTGTCCACCAGTGTTGACTTCTACCACGCCTTTCAGTGATTCATGTACTCATGAAGGAGGATAACTTTCCAAACATTGGAAATAACGTACGCAAAGAACAAATAGCTCAGCATCTTTCCAATAGCTTCAACACAGGGAGTGTACAGAAAGAACTGCACGTAGTTAAATGAATTAGTGGAAAACTTACAATAAAGCAAACTGCTTCAGGGGAAAAAAAAAAAAGATTTTTTATCTATATATTTAACAAGATTTCAGCTCATAATTCACCACACTTCTTGGAAATGTCTTAAGAACACATGAAACGTTATGTAAACTTGTATATCATCTTAAGTCACTCAAGTGGTGCTCACTTTTTATTTCTGTGTATAAAGGGTTTCACATAACGTGTACTATCTTCACCTAAACAACATATTACCACTTTGTTTAGAAAAATGCCCTGATTTACCAGAGAAATAACTTCATGTTTCACATCAGCTAAAGGTGACCATTAACTGAGGAGCGCAAATCTGCTCTCCTCTCATTCCTTGCTAAGAATGACTACAGCGTGCGTTGCGTCGTCCAGTGGCATCCACTCTCCCTTTGGTGGACCCAAGGAGCAGATCGTTCCACAATACACACATGATACTGCTATTCCATTTAACTTCACTTCTTTTTGCCACGTTCATACAGATATGTAAACAGAAACATATATCCAGTAGAAAAAGACTTCTTTTCACATGCAACTCCGTACAGTGCATTCTCGTTTCTCAGTTTCCTGGAGAAGGCTATTTGCACACGAAATATGTACATTTCCACTATTTACATCTTCCACGCACTTCATGTAAATGTCTTCTCGTACCTCCAGTTGGGAATTTTTGTTCAGGCAGACACAAAGCAAACCCGAAGAAAGTTTTCAAGAACCTTTTCAAGTCAATGCCTTGACTGCTCTTGCATTGCTGAGAAGAGGAGTAGTCCAGAAAAAAACCCAGCTATGCACAGCAACCTTTTCAGCAGAGTTGAGTTATCTTTAGGAACCACAATCTGTGCTAGATCATTAGTGATCTGAGAAATCTCGTGTGCCACACACACAAATATAAAAGTGCTGACGATAACATTAAACATTGGATAGCCAGGAATGAGCACCAAGATCCCCTTTGTGTCTGCTGCCAGCCAGATATGGTATTGGCAAATGAAAAGCTAGAAGAAAAGAATGTTGAAAAGTATTTACCGTAAATATTTTTGCTTATATAAAAATCACATGCTACTACTACTGCATCACGTGACACAATGTACTTCTGTTCAAGTAAGACACTTCGGATTGAATAATGTACTTAGAGAAGGTGTATTCCGCACGTCTTTGCTATAAGCACCCTCAGACAAGGCCCAGTATCTGGCCTGGAAGACTATCTGCCTGAAATTGCTTTGCTTAGTCCTTAGCCCATCAAGGTACACGGGAGCATCACTTTCATGAGTGATGCTCCCGTGTGAGCGTGAAGAGGAGTTGTCTTGGGCTGCATATAGTTAACTATGATATATTTATGTTAATACAGTATATTCAACAAATATAAGTAACAAAACTCTTATTTTTTATTTTTTTTTAATTAAAATGTTAAAAAAAAAAAGGGAACAAAAACATAAAATTAGCGGGTTGGACACCTACAATTTACATTCTGTCAGAACAGATCAGGAATACACCTGCACTCAGTAACCATCCCTCTGCTTACTAACATCCTAGGACTTAGTAATGTGCCTACAAACAAGAGATAACACTAACTGCTACTGAATGTGAAAGCCCCTGGAGCTGATCAGCACCTTTAAGTTCACCAGGGATCCAGGATGGTGAAAACATGATCCTTCCAAATAAAATTTAATCATGGGCTACATTGTACCACACTGAGTTTCTCCTGTAAGTTATTTTTTTTTTCCTTCTGTAAGTTAATCTTTCTTTTAAAAAGTGTATTTTAATAATACAATAAAATTAAACACCTAATATTAATAAAGAGAAAACAAAATGGAAAGCAAGGTAATTTCTACTCTTTCAAATTACACACTCAATGGAACAAGAAAATGAGCACAAAGAAGGGTTCTGCTTGTGAAGCTGTATTTCTTTATTAACGCATCAAAGCTTTCTAGGGCAAACTGATTTATAAGCGTGCTTATACCGCCAGTACAGTTCATGCTGATTCTTCAAATGACTTAAATTTTGTCTTCCAATTGCATACACACTACAGTTTACCCCAGCGTTACACCTCAGCTCTCGCAGTCTACAAGTCTCCCCCAAAACAGCACGAGAAATAAGACAGAGCTACTCTGATACTGCTATTTCAGCTGTGATTTTTTAGTGCGGATGGAAGCTACGATAAAACAGGTCAAACAGTATTAAATAAAACAACACGCTTTCAATATTTAGCTTATACTGCTGCAATTGATGCAACAAAACCACCTTTCATTTCTGAGATGAAAACCACCGCAGCTCTGATCAGCTTACTTACCTCCAGAGAAATTTTACCAAACCACGCAAAAAACGAGCTATACACGGAACGCACGTAACCAGGAATGTTCCTGATGAGGATGAAAGCTAATATCTTAAAGGAAAAAAAGAAAAGAAAGTTAAAGATGTGACTACGGGTGACAAGTCACACGTACACACGCAACTTCATTCACTTTAACCAAACCACGAGTGCATCATATACATATTTATTACATTTAATATGCACTTTTATGAACAGTTTTTAATTAAAATCAGTCTGAAGATTGCCAGTCTAGATCTATCACTGTAAGAAAAAGGAACGTAGTTACCTGTACCACTGAAACAGAAGGATGCAGCTCATTGCACTCCGTTTTGTTCTTACAGCTACTAGCCCAAATGGAGTAGGTCTGGAAGACACGAATATCAGCTGTGTAACAGAGGTGTGTAACATTTACAAATGAAACAACAGAGAAGCTATTTTGAAGCCCTTCAGCAGTATCTGACTGTGGGACAGTAACAGAAAGAACACCACAGTACTCAGCTTTGTGTTTCTTGCAAATTTCTCTTTGCCACTGACAAATACCATAATTATTCACACACAAAAATGAAAACACAGTGTTGACAATTATTTTTTTTTAACCACTATTAGACAATCAATCAAAAGCGTAGGTAAGAGTTGCATTATCTGTCACATTATTTATCTGTTTTTCTTACAGGTTTTGCAACGACGTGAAAAACTGATCAAATTTGCACCCACTGTTGCCTGAAAACTCTGAGCGAGTAGACGGTTCAGGCTGCACAAAAATACATAGCTGAAGTGTCCCCAGATCAAGAGCTGATTTTTAAATCAATATATTCTCTAAACGAGAACTTCAGGAATCAGAAGGAAATCTTGAACAAGCATAATCAGCCTGGTAAGACTATAAACAAGGCACATACCAAAAAGGATACAATTGAAATAAATAATAACACATTTGAAACTCTGCTGGAGAAGAGCGGATCTCCCTTTCCTTCTGAAATCATCTGATGTTTCTGCAATGCCAGATAAATAAAAGCAAACAGCATCCCATGAAAAACCACCTGTGAAAGACAACATAATGAGTATTTCACGGCTTACACGTGCTTCAGGCACAAAATTCTAAAACAGAAATGCTCCAGTATAATCCATTTGTAATACCAAAGCCGAGGGATTTACCGAAACTAACAAAAACCGGCTTCCTACTCCAGGTTGTCATAAGCTGCATTTTTAACTCAGCTCAAAAACTGAGGATAACGTACTCTTGCTAATTCTTCCCAGGGCATTAAAGACATGAAGTTTCAAGACAACAAAGTTTCGAGATGCTTTCATGTACCCACTATCCTCTCTGCAGTCTGCCAGCACTTGAAAAGGGCTTTCTCTGGGGAAAAGCCACGAGTCACTGGCCTTCTCCCAAGTTGGCAGGTGAAAATATTCAAGAAGCACTGCAAGTGCTTTCCTCTCTCACAGGCACAATTCTTCAGCTGAGTGTTTTATGAAGTTATGCCAATTTCTCATTAGCTAGCAACACGATGCTGTTTCAGGCCCGTGCGTTGCTTGTCTTCAGTGTTAATTTGGGACTTCCTTGTCAGCAGCATCACAGAATATACACTGTTCACAACGAGCAGAGCTCCATGTTGGAAACGCTGCAATGCAGTGCTCCATGAACTCAAACTTCAGTCACTTAAGAGCACCAGAGGGAGAAGCATGCAAGTGATCCAGCTAAGAGTAAGGTTAGCAGATAAATGCTTCCACCTTAGACAATCCATTTACCTTTACAAGAAGGTAAAAAAAAACAAAACAACCACGTGTCCCTCTGTTTTATCTCCAGTATTACAGGATCAATGAGAAAACACTTTGACACTAGAAAACCATTTAAAACGTGTGCAAGAATAGTATCGTTTTGGCATCAAGATCCCAACTTTAACAAAAGTGTTTTAAAGGTTATTTAAAAGAAACACATTGATACAACATTCAAAAAACAATTGATACAATATTCAAAAAATATTACTAATAAAGCCACCAAAACAATCTGAAGTGCCACTGGTAGTAGATTTTCACAGTAACATTTTGGAGAGAAGATAAAAATTAGATCATTTTTTAAGCAACTAAGCAGGATCCAGCAGTAAGTAAGCCAGCATCTGTCTTTAAAGCAAGGTTTCTGCAGATATTTGCAGAATTAAGGTGGACGTGCCTTAGTCTTAAAGTGAACAATCCACTGCGACCAACTCCTGCTTTCTCTAGAGGAAGGGGAAACAACCCTCCCACATCCTCCAAATTAAAAACAAATACACTGAGAAGTTCGGTACAAATGTATGTAAGTGGTACATACATAGCGATCCAGCTTCCACCTAAACCACCATTCATAGACATTCCCATTCAGTTCAAAACACTTGGACAGCGGCCAAAAAGAAAATACCTTCTCAAATGCACCCTGTAAAAAACAAACATTGCAAAAGCATTAACACTGACGTCAACCATGTTTGCTAAATTCCATATCAAAAGGCAGCTAATTCATTTATGTCATTCCAACTTCACGAGTTTAGATAATCTGACCTTGAAGCTAAGCGGTGTTATCAAAATAACTGGCTTCCTCTGAAGCATTCCCTACCCCTGCCAAAGCTAATAAATAAATGAAATAATAAATACATGTTCAGATGAGAAAGATACCTTTTCCTGCCTCCCCACAAAAGTATTGGCACCCCTTTCGTTTTGTACTGGACGCCCAAAGGGAGAGATCCACTTACACGCTGGGATAACAAATGCACGCCCCACAGAAGGCTACAGTTCAGTAGGCTTAAAACCAATAGAGGATTAAAAAACACACAAAAGCCTTTGTGAATTCTAGAGGGACAGACGCTGCCCTTACTTATGTCATCTGTCCTTGCAGTAAGCAGTAAGATGATAATTCAGCACGAGAATCGCTCTTTTGATAAAGTATCAAAGCCAACAGCAGGTCTCCAAGAGACACAGGTGTCTGTAACACCAAATGTTATCTGATACAACACCTGGTAACTTTGAGCACATTAAAAAAAACCCCACAAAACACCCTCAAAAAAAAACCAACCATCACCAAGCCAAAGAAAAAAGCCATACACCTTCATATTCATTACATTCGTAGCAGTGTAATGAACACATGTCAAGCATTACAAAATAAGATACTGAATGGTGGGTTTTTTTTCCCAGCAACCACACCAATTCAAAAATGAAACACCATTTTATCTTCCGTATATGTGACAAAGAAGCAAACACTCAAGCACTAAAATGTAGAAATAGTTAATAATATTGTTAGTCAATAAGGACATGAGAAGTTTACAAACCTGAGAATATGACAGAAAATATATACAAGCCAGCAAGCAAATCAGTTTGAGCAGTAAACCAAAGTGCCATAAGCAGTTCCCTGAGGAAAAAATACATTTATTGGTATATGTTCATTTACTTTTCCACTAGTGAATACAAGGACACGTTTAATTGTAACTGCCAACAATGTCTTCAAACACAAATAGCATTCTAAAGCCTCTGCATTCCCAAACGTTCAACATAGGCATCTCTTACTCTAGCCGAATGAAAAATAAGTTAATTAAATAGCATCCAACAGGTTTTGGTACGTGAAATAAGTAGAGCAAATATTATTAAACTCAGGGCTACCAGCTGATGAGCAGTTGAGCTCTGGAGTACCCTAAGGACAAGCGTCTTCCTAAGACAAGACAGAGAAACTGTTCCTCATAGCTGTCAGCTAATAAAGTCTACTCAAGCTTTATATTGCAAAAGAGAAATCATCTCCCCCCCTCACCATGTCAACTGGCAGCTGTAAACAGGGAGGTAAACGACTGAAAGTTCTCACTGGAAGATTTTCTAATTGCATGGTACACTATTGCTTGAAAATATATATCAGTCTTTTCTCTGTATCCGGAAAAGTGCATTTGTAGAAAAAATGTTTTTATGTTTGCCTTCTAGATATTCCATACAATTCCATCTATTCCTATTATATCTATCCCAACACCTATTCCTGATATGGATTCAATGTATTTCATTTTCCTATCTGCAGAGTATAAAACTTGCATTTTAGTCCATACATATAGAAAGAGGATCTAAGACTCTCAGGCTTATAGGTTCTAATTTAGGTGAATTAAATAACAGGCATGTACCACAAGGTGACAGCTCTTCACTGAACTATAATCCATGAAAAACTGGGATTTCACTTCAATTTCTATTTCAAATTTTCACATCACAAGAAATACTTTGTACAGTTCCCTTAACCTAAGGGGCTAAAGATAAACCTCAAGCCCTTATTTGGCAGGTCGTGGCAGAATCAGCACCCAGGATGGATCAGGCACATTGGCAATACAGAATGGGAATGTCCAGATGCTCACTGCCCATGCTACACCAATCCTTATGCTACAGCAGTAATTCCAGCTAGCAAAGACAGCGTAATCTACGCTTTTAGCTTTCACTTACTAGAGCTACAGCTCTTCACAGACTACATTTCTGATGGTCAAAGCTATTAAAAAGAATCCTATATGAGTATAACCAGAGATAGAGGAGTTTAGTTTTCAGCTGTTTTAGTTTTTCAGTTGATGTATCAGTCATCTGTAACAACCTCTTTCTGTGAGCAGCCACTTAATGTATTTGTACTAGTGCACAAAGACACCGAGATCTTCAGACAGCAGCTTTCAGCGTGATTGCCACTTGTAGGAATGTGTAAAAAGAGCAAAGGGTCAAAGAGCATTATCTTACCATTTGCTTTCTTCTGGACTATCTGAGGCCACATAGCCAAGGTGGCATAAATGATCATAAACCAGACAGTAACGAGTGGCACAAAGTAGTAGAACTGGTACGGTCGGTCCATCACTATGCACAGTACCACGACCAAGAAATTGAGACGAAATAATACCTGGAGGGAGCCAGAGGAAAGAATACATTCTCATGTGGGGTATACAGACTGGAAGGCAAAGCCGGCAGAGATAGGAGAATATGTTTCTTTAGCATTATGAAAACATCACCTCACGTGATAGTTATATTTCAGTTGATACAGGAGAAATAGCAGAGCAATATGAGACCGCAGGCTAATGACGCAGTACGGGAACAGTCTACCCTGGCCTACTTCAGCAGCAACAATGAAAATTGGGTACAATGGAGCTGCTCCCAGCCTGGGGACTGAGTGAGCATCCCAACTGTAGTCTCTAACATAGTGTCTTTGAGGGGAAAATACTACCACCACCACCACCCTACAAAATAACAACAAAAACCCCAAGAATGAGCGTAGCCATTTGGAAAGTATTTGCTTTTTCTCCATTTTGCCATTGGATCTGAAAAATTTGAACTCTCAACTGAAAAGGCTTCAAGAAAATAAAACATTTTTAACTGAAAGATAATTTGATCCCTCCTCTTCCCCCAAGGAAGCAGCCATACCTGATACGTTAGTGAAATTTTCATTATTTCTAAATAAAAATGTTAGAGGGATGTGATATTTTAGACACCGAGCGGTTAAACATACTGCTGTCATGCAGAGCTCTATCCTGACTGAAGACAAACTCAGCTGAGATTCAGTTATGAGCAAAATATTAATATGGAGCGTGTGAGGATGCTTTGCTATGTTCCGAAAGAGGCAGCAAGTACTACAGTGATGCCTCTCACTCATGTATTAGTAGTCTACTTTGGTACAAAACAGTTGGATACTTAATGAAATAGCAATGTGGAAAGTTTTTTCAACAGATCCAAAACATCACTCATCTGAAGGAAAGAAAAAAAGGATACTGCAAGTGTTGGGGGACACTATTAAAAGTCCCAACAAACCAACCGAATAGTTTTCATTTCCCCAGCAATAAGGAAAAGACTCAAAACGCGTGCAAAAATTAAAAGCTTTTACAATGTAAGCACTTGGAAATGACTTTAATTGAAATCAGAGACAAGAAAGCATTTGTTTTATCTACAGAAAGACTTGCAGTGCTGGGAGCAAGCAAACCCATGTGCTGAATAACTCACTGAACAATTACCTTTATTCACAGAGGAAGACAAATAAAGAATGGCCGTACACAACTGCCTCTTGAATTCACCAAATATTTATCAAGTTGTATAAAAAAAATAAAGTCTTATAGAAACACCAGCCTGGATCGTTCTATATGTACATACATAAATATACATACATATACACACACACACCACAATGGAAATTCCACTGATGCACATTACAAAATACTTAATAACAACATTTATTTTTTTTTTAAGGCCTACTAACATTTTTTACACTGACAAAAACATTGCATATGCAAAATAATTACAAATAAACACTAAATGGGTCGGATCGCACAGAAACAGCATCCACTTTGGATCTGAAAACTTTGGTTAAATAATCTAACATCACACTGCTCAGGGAGCATGGATGTGTTGTAGATATTCTATCACCTGAAAAAAGTTCTTTACAGAAACAGTATATATGTATATATATATATCCTTACCTGACACACTCTGTACACACCGAAGTCCCCTTTTATCCAAAAATATGAGAAGTGCCCATAACCTGTTTGGAACAGATATGCAGCCACCAGAACTCGAATGTGCATGTACACAGGCAAAAACTGTTGAGAAAAATAACGTTCTTTTATAAATAACCACATGAAAGCTTTTGGTTTTCCTTCCTTGGTTTTTCTGCATTGCACTAAATCAGGTTTAGCAAAGAAAAGAAACATGCTGCATTTCTTGTTTCTTACTAAGTAAGCTCTTTCATTGCCCTGACCTCTCTGATGTTATTGCAAGGAACGTATTCAGATTCTATTTATTATTATCATTCTACACTTTCCATATTCTTTAATCAGTTAAGACAGAGTTAAGAAGGGATCTCTGAAAGCTTAACTTCAATAGTTCCAAGCTCTGAACATAAAGTGTTGCTAACAATTAAAAATAACGCGGTCTTCTGCATCAAGAAATGAAGTATATTTTTTATTTGATTGAGTAATGCACAGCATATTCTTATCAATGAAACTGAAAGAGAAAATAATCCTAATTTTGCAAATATCATTTCTAAAACTACAGAACAATAGTATTAATTATTCATTCTATTCAATTCTATTAGTTATATGTGCTTTCTGCCCAAATTGCATTCCCCCAGAGAAACCTTGAAATTCACTTACAGTGCTTGCTCCAGAGATATGATAAATCAAAATAACAAGCTGCATCCAGCCCTTCCATTCATCAGTCTGTTCTCTGTTTAACACTTTAGTCTAATGCAAAACAAAACAAGAGTGTTGCTATTCCAAAAAGTACAACGAACATCTACAAAACGAGGAGAAAAAGTTCAAAACAATAAACCAATTTACGGGCAAGTAGGTCTAGATTGTAAAAGCCCTTCTGCAAATAGACATGCTAATGTGATCTACACTCTTGTGTACCTGAGCTACACCCGCTTAAAAACCGACTGTGGCAGAGGCGAAACATACTCATAGCCATGTGCTTTTAAGAAGATTTTACATCTAATTCCATACAAACATTGTATCGCTTGCATTTTCTGCGGGCGAGTTACACTGCCTTTAACAAGTTCACTTTCAATATTTAGCAACCTGAAATTTACACTCAATCTGTTAAACAATATTACAAATAGGATGTCAACTTGATCATTACCTCTTTGGTGTTTTCGGTATAAAATACCCCCAAAACCAAGATATAGACGATTGGTATGAAGAAAGATGAGTGCGTATAAAATTTATTCTCCTTCATGAAAAGATTTGCTCTGTCACATAGATAAAAATAGGTCATGATTAGACCAAGTTTGCAGAAACAGTGTAAGAGCATCTCTAAAGTAGAAACATTAGGAGTGTTGATGGTAGGTTTCTTCTCCTCTCCGATTTCCAAATCAGTGCATGATTTGTTCTTTCGATAATTATTCCGATGAATTAGACTGATAATGAAATATCCAATAATGGACAAAGTAAAGAAACAGAAAGCTAATTTCTGTATCAGAGTGAGAGGAGGCTGAGGCTGGCAGCAGGACCCATCAATGGGCTTCATTATCTTATTGCAGTAGACATTCATAAGAATCATTGCATTCTGTCAAAGAAATAGACAGTTTTCCAATTAATCTCTAAATATTTTCATCACATAAGATCTTCTTTAACTAGATCACGCATTGACAAAAAACCTATGCACTTCCTCCTTATCATATAGGTAAAATTTCATAGTAACCCCTGTAATCCCAGTTGCATTCAGCACAGAATCAAAACATCTCTTCTGAAGAGGACAATCTTTAGCTTCTTGAGGTAAGCAGAATTACTTAAACTTAATTTTTACGACAGAAGGGTTCTCTCTACTGGTTCTAAAAGGAGCTATAAATAAATAAATAGACTGTAAATGAAAAAATAGCTCACAAACTTAGTGTCCTCAAGGGGCAGGGTATTGACAATGTCTACAACACGACAATGAGACTAAAACCTGTGGTGAGATGATGTCTAGCTCATCCAATACTCAAAAACAACAGAAACCTGCAAAGGAGTGGAACTAACGCTGACACAGCAGGAGAGCTCAGCCACAGAGAGGGCACGCTGACAACACTCAGATGCTCACTGCATGCATATGTACTCATAGCTTAAAGTCAGTGGCACTCCATGCAATGGAGAAGATCTGTACTGTGTGTTTTCTCATCTGTTTCACGCTCTTTGCTAAACAAAAATATGGGCATATAGGAGAAAAATTAAACTTATCCTCTAGCACTGCTTCACAAACCATTATCCCTCCCAACACATTTTTGCAGATGAAGGCGTGAAGTTTGCAATCAGAGTCTAAAAGATGTAGTGGGTTTGCAGTTATTTTTACATACCTAAGTACTAATGTCATATCGAATTTTTTAAACATCTGTATAACTGCCTGCCATCCCACCTATTGGGATCATCTGAACAAAATTTCCTGAAGTATGTGAAGGTCCTCACTACATTCATATCATCTGCTGCTTCAAAACATTCACCTGTCTTGTTTTACTATTAATACTTTTTAACATTGACCAGTGCTAAAAATTCTTACCGTATCCCTGCTTGATTCAGGCAGATGCAAGCCATCTGACGACTTCATAATAGTTTCTTGTGCTATCAGTTTTGATACACTGACCACTTTAACTTTAGCTTTGGAATTTCGGGAGCTGCTGTTCAGAATACGGACAGCTGCTTCATTATAAGCATCTATTTTCTCATTAGTGATCATTTTCCGACTCTCACTCAGCATATCCTCATAAACAGGATCTGAATTTGAAAGGACAAAAAAAATGGGTACGTGAATCTTCTACATCACAAATACATTTGGTTAGCTCAAACTGCACAGATTCCTTTAATTTTGGTACTCCACGTTGTTTAACGGTATAGCAAAAACATACAGTGAGGAATCAGTGACCGTTACTGTAACCAGAGTAGTTTATAATGGAATATTCTTAATGTTATTTCCTAGTTATGCATGTGTACTAATAGATCAGAAAGCTTTGGCCAGACGCAAATGCCTTCTCATGGTGCCCAATGCTGGAGCAGAGCTGCTTATGCCTTCTCTCAGTAACAGAATTCCCAAATAAAGGTTCCAAAGCCATGATAGAAGACAGGCAGAACAGACACACTGGAGAAAAAAAACAATCTCAAAACTCTAGTTGCTACAGATGAAGCCACTTTCTCACTTCTCTAAGCCACATTCCAAAAGCATTTTCCAATTCTGCTTAGTCCAATTTAACTGATGTTAGAATCTTAGTTTTTCAGCAGGTTGGAGCAGTACTTAGCTGTCTGCAGGCTTCGTGGACTACTTAGAACTTAACACTAAGCTACACAGGATGCCAGATCAAAAAAATCACCGAGTTGCTACGAAAAGCTGCTGATGTTCATAACTCTGGAAAAACACACTAAAAGCTATAAGATGATTTACTCAAGCTGCCTCTTGACTACTTTGGATAATCCATATCAACTTGTGTGTACAGACCATACGCATACCACAGTCTGTGTACAGTTTTTACTCTTATTTGTTCCATTATGACCACAAAGAGCTCAGAGATTACTTAAACGGACTGGGTCTTTACCAACAGAATGTTGGAGCACATCTGACAGCTAATTGTTTTTGTAACAGACAAAAGTAGTCTTGAAAGTCATGTGAAAAGATGAATCTGTTGATCCAGGTTAATCTCTAGAACTATCTTTAACAGGAACTTGAGTATGACTTTGAGGGTACAGCTGAGTATATTCCTATCAGGGCTCAAAACCTGCTTACCTTTCTCACAGAGATGACAACCACCTGAAACATTCCATGGCTCATGAAACACATTCTGCCTATCAGCTCATTGTTCAGCGTCAAAGACATACCTCAGTTTTATTGAAGAAAAGCTAAAGAAGGTTGGTGCCATGATAAAAACCTCACAGACTCATTTTGAGCCATGATTTCCGGCTCCTGATCTTAACTCACCAATGCTTAGTGTACAGATGCAAGTTTGCCTTCAGAGAATTAAATTCTCAGAGTTAATTCTAGACATGCACAAGCTGCATTTGTAGAACCTCTTCTATTATTTATGTAACCTGAAAACGCAGTGGAACACAAACACAAGAATACAGATGTTTTATGCACTTGTGTTCTCCAGAAGCACTTGTGGAGCACACCACAAAGAAAATAGTCTGGCATCCTGAGTCTGAAGGAGACTCGGAAGTAAGAGTTCAGAAGGCAAAAAAAATTCCCCAATAGAGAATTAAAATCTCCATCACTACTAACATCTAGTTAGAAGCCAGCTAGTAACAGTTGCTCAAAAAGCCACACTGCAATTCAGCCAACATATGTACTCTGTAAATCAGCAGTATGGATAAGTTCCTCATAACCCATGAAAGAATGGTTCAACTGACAGTGACAGTCCGAATTCTTGTTACTTACTGTTCATTACTTTACCTTGTAAGATCCAGTAAACATCACTACTTTTTGCTAATTTTTCCAAAAGAGGTGCAATTGAAGTGATATTGATTTTATATTGCGTGAGGGCTTCATTGCTGCCATTGTGAATCTTGATAGACCACTGGAGGATTAAATAAAAAGATTTAGAACCTGTATGTCTCCCAGTAGCTAAATCTACATAGCTAAAATATCTCGAGTATTTTTATGTACATTTTAAGAAGCATGTTCCATTCAGTAAAAAGATTGAACAGCAATATTCTAGCCTTAATCAGACTCCTAAAGTCCAACGTATTTATGAGGATCTACCAGTATGGTAGCACACCTGAACTGTCTCTGAACTAAACTGCTTTTAAAGCAAGTAGTGTGTATCACACAGCTGTAACAAAATATACCCGATGCTTTAGAACTAACTACTTGCTACAAGCAGGAACCTCAGGGGGAGTATATTTTTATTATAAATTGGGATTAACAGCTTTAACTTGTAACCAACTTGAGAGAATAAGAATTACCCTACTACCATTTCCTCCTTTACTCACATGCCCCAGGCACGCACAACTTACCGTGGCAGCTCCAGCTACAATGATATGAGGTTTTGCCACAGAACCCTAAGAGACGAAGTAGAAAGAAATTATTTTTAAAATATTCAGAAATTATAGTTATCATTTAACGTACTAATCAAGTTAACTAAGACTTGCATTTTAAATAACAATCGCTCAAACTCATCCCTCATTTAGTGGTTACAAAACAACAGATTGCAGATGCATCATAAACACCAGCAGTTCCATGTCATAGGATCTACAAGAATGAAAGCAGATAAGCACTTACAATCACTATCAATTTAGCTTTTAAAGACAACTTAATGTTGCCAAATCAGATGAAAAAAATCTTTCAACTCCTTCTGGGATGAATCAACTTGCTCCTAGAAAGCAGGGGAGTTTTCTTTCTTTTTCCTGTGGTTTGGTGAGGGCTTTTTGGGCCCATATGAAGGTATTCTTGGGAGACTGGGAGATGCCAACAAACAGATACTCACACACACACACACCCTTCAACTATTTTGATGTCAAATTTCAGATGTCTCCTACATAACTGACTGAACATAGTGCGATATGCTGCAGTTGCTAACCTTTTTGTATTTATAGCCATGTTTATGAACGGAAGAAGTCAGAGTATTTTCCTAAAATAAACAGTTTAAGACTAACCTCAGTCCAAGATTTGATACGCTGCCTCATAGAGCCATTAACTTCTGGATACCACAGGAAATCCTTTAAAAGAAATGCAGATTTAACCTGTAAGCACTAAGGCAAGCAGTACACTAACAAAAAATTCAGAAAAACTAATTAGCATTAGCTCCACTGTAAAGCAAAACCACATGAGACCAAGTGAGATTTCCTTTACAGCAAGTCTGATAAGCCTGACATCGCAGGCTGGTAGGAAAAACAAAGCAAAACAAAACCACAAGCTGTCCCCATTAAAAAAAATACATAATAATAACGTGTAGTTCAAGAGTCAAGACTTCATCAAGAAGCTAACCGTTTAGACTCTGCCAAATGTGATGTCCTCAGGTTTCCCATCCATGTTATCATGGCTAAAACCAAACTCACATCTTCTAACCTATATATAATGACTTGATTTTTTCCCCAGTTCCCAATTTTTAACAATGATTTTTTTTTAATCCAAAATTTTACAGAGTAATATGACTGAAAGCTTAGAATTTTAATTTTCAAACAAAAAGAAATCACAACATTTTACATTACCACTTTGTAAATCGGTACTTTTTTTTTTTGAGATGTCAAGAGCAGTGCCCAACATTCAGCTAGAAAAACAACCTACATGTTGGCTAATGCTATTATATCTCCCAGTTAAGCTCAGACTACCTAGTACATAATTACTCCGCAGAAGTATCAGAAGAACTGCAAATACACATTAAAGTGAAATTGCAAGGATTACATATGCAGAAATTACTGTAAGGAAACTTCATAATGCAGCAATACTTCTAGCAGAAAGGAAATCTCTTTCACCTCCACAGACCTAGGGATTTCGCAGTTCTCTCGAGTAATGTTAATACACTGACAGGTAGAATCTGTAGGAGTACTCAAAGCTAAAGTCTCTCAAAGTATCTGATACAAAATATAAGGTGTTGAAGATACGCTCTTATGTAATTTGTTCAAGACTTGTAAAGAATGTTGATGCTCTGAAACTACTTTTCCCTATTCAGCACGTGCAGAAATTTGAAGAATCAAACTCTGACTGCAGTTTGGATTACACTGTGTGAAATTAGATATGAATTACTATGGCTTACAACTTAATGCCAGATAAAAACGTACCACTTTAATGGAAGCAGATTTATCTTCAAAAGGGATGTTTCCATGCTGTCAAAACAAACAAACCAATAAAAGTAAGATAACCTTTCAGAAGAAAAAAAATGCATATGTTAATGTGCTCTTTCCTAAAAGTTCACCTTCAGAGCTTTCTTGCATAAACAAGTCAGTATGCCAATGCAAAAAGTTTCTATTATCTTCTTGATAAAACAAGCTACTCTCACAGAGGATTACCTTCCCTGGTAGAATTACATCTGAAATGCTTTCTGTTCACTCTTTTAGAAAGGTCTCATGAAATATTTTCCTACATTTTCCCTCTCCAAATGAGAAAACTTTAGATTGTTTTTCCCTTTTCTTCTATTTCCTTTCCCCTAGCCTTCCTGTTCATCCACCTATCTTCTTTGCACAAAACAAATGAAACAGCTTTAGTTAAAGAACTGAAAAAAATTAATCTCAGGCAGAAATAAAGCCTGGAAAGTATCATTACATTTCTGAGTGAGATTGTGAGAAACTAGAAAGGATGCGGTTAGATATCCTTAAGAGAATTTACAAACCTTTAAATACTAAAACAATGTTAGTTTTGATCCTATTAACAAGTATTTTATCTTCCATGAACAGATCTTGATTTCAATAAATACTTGACAGAAGATATCTCTCAGTTTAAAATTAGTTATAGCACCCTGTCATCTCACAGCTGCTCAATTTACTCTCGCTTTTAGGCAGCAAATGGGATATAACTAACAGACTAGGAAAAAAAAAAGCAAGTTACTCCATCAATTAAATGTCTTGTTTTGACAAGTCTGAGTGACTGCATCCTTTCCGCTGGACAAGCTGCCAGCTCGCACTTCTAAACCACAGAAGTACTTATTGACAAATCCCATTTGCAGTTGGAAGAGTGTCTTTTCCATCACATACGTACACACATCCATGAAGAGTCAGACCTAAGAAGTGTGATGTAATACAGTAAACCAATAGTCTGCAGCTAAATCCTTCCCTACCGCTTCCACTCAGCAGGCTGCAGTTTACATCCTCCACCTTATAACAATCAATGTTTCAGCAACCATCAAAAGGATGGTGGGACCAGAAGCCAGTTTTAGTTACAGCTTCAGCCTCACGTTAGACCTGGAAACCTGTCATTGCCCAAGGATTTTTAGGAACAGGTTAGATCAGCAATCTAACTGACATACAAGATAACAAATTGCAAAGCACAAATTACTACTATTTAAAACAAAATGGAACAATCATTTTCTCATCAAGAAGCCAACTACGAAGCCTAAGAAGCTGTGGGAGAAGTTAGCTTTGTTTATTCCCAGACTGCTGGGAGCTTTCTCTCAAGCTTCCTAGTTTATTTCTCAAACTCTCGTTATCTTTGTCTAATCCTGCTCTTCCTTTTTGTGCTTCTTCTTCCTAGGCCAGCAAGCAGCGCAAAAAAAGTTTGGAGAAGAGTTATGAAGTCATTTGCAAAAGGATGAAACAAAAAATCATCAAAATAAACCACCTCACCTTATTTCCTTCTTCTTTGACTTGAGGATTTATGATTTTTATAAATGAATAGAACAGCTGCCGAATTCTAGAATCTCCTAAAAACACAATATGTTTGTCTATGAGGCAATTTTTTGCTTCACTGAAAAAAAAACAGCAACACTCGTGTTACAGGAAATGTATAACATATTAGAAAAAAATCTTTAGTGAAATTTATAGAGCAATATAGATAATTGTATGTATTATATCCAGTGCTAAGTAACAGTAAATCTTCTAAATGTTGAAATAATTAGAAGTTTAGCGTAATTTGCATACAAATGAAAATTAACTCTTCTGCTAATAACTGGAATGATAAAGTAGGCTTTCCTATTCCACAGTGCTACAAAGAAAGCAGTTTCCAAGCTATCTGATGGCTCTTCATGACAAGCATCAGTACTGCTACCAACATGTATTCGTATTTTAATACAGAGACAGAAATGTAGTAGACACTACAGATACAGAAAAAAAAAAAAATAAAAACCTTCTGATAGAAGTTGCATACTTTTGAAAGCCTGGAGAATCGGCCCCAAAGCAAAAAAAGGGATGAGACTGCAATTTCAGCTGCAGTCAAACAGCAATTACTCCTCTTTCCCGGCAGAAGAACGAAAGAAGGGTTTCCTTACCTATTTTTATACTTGTGCATCATACAGCTGTGAGGCTGCCACACTTTTTCTCCAAGAAATCTCCCACTGGACAGAAGATACTCACACGTATCATCACCTTTAAAACAGTTAAATGACAATTAGAAATCACACACATGAAAATTATTTTCAAAGCCCCACTGCTGTTAAAAAAAAAAAATCTGACAATATTTGTGACACAAACGAATCGAAGCAAACAATAGCATTAACCAAGTTTAACTTCACTGCAAAAACATCTAGCACAAATGTCTGCAAATTGCCACCTCGCTTACTATACTGTACTTTTCAGCAAAATGTTCCTCTGTCCACAAAACATTAGTGATCTCGTTTCTGCTGTTGGAAAGAAGCGGCGGCCTAGAACGGCGTTTCCACTGAAAGGTATTGGCCCGCTGTGCTATCTACTATCCAAGAACAAACTAACATGAAATTAAAGAATTAACAGCCTGATAAAATAGTCCACACAGAATTACCAGACACTGCTTCTTGTATAGAACATGAAGCTCAAAATGGGATTTGTAAGAAAGTCTCTTCCATTTCCTTGTTTAAGATGCAGCTGTCACCTTGGAACAGCTGACATGCCATGCTGGCTTAATAGGCAGAACAATAAATGTTTACTTGAGATTTTACTGATGATTCTAATTGCACCTACCATTTTCCAGTCCATTAGTTCTACATTAATTACAATTAATCAAATTAATCACTTTGTGAGCGGTGATGTTTCAGGTCACTTTTTCTATTCATGTAAAAAAAGCACCTGATACGGAATCAGTGACTTATCTTCCAGCAAACACATCTGGTTCTGCTGCCAGAAACTCAACGTAGCTCCACACTTTGCTGGCAAGGAGCTGCCTGCCAACATTTTTGTCATAGTTGGCAAACAGACAAGTAAATGGTGGTGAATGGAACAGCGAGTACCTGTGCTGGCTTGTGCAGAAGCAGTGTGCCACAACCGCTAGCTAGTGCCTCCTATGAAACCTGGAGTTCAGTAAATCAGCCAAGATCTGCTCTTTTCCTCCAGAGAAACCTGGGCTGATTTTAGAGAAGGGGTACTTTCTATCAGCTTCCTTTCTGAGCTGCTGGAAGCCACACACAATGAGATGGGCAGGCGTTCTATTTCAATTATTAAGGGGCAATCTAACGCTTTATCTGGAACAGTGGATCGGGCAGGACAGCAGAGAGCACTCGGCAGCGTGATGTCTGAGGCCTGCTGGAATGGGCACTGGCACGGGGCTGCTGACCCTGCTCCAGCACACGGTCTTCAGAGTGACAGCTCAGTATCTTGGTCCCCGAAGTTTTGCACTGAATTATTTTCTACAGTGTGCAAGAAGTACTGCACAAGGCCTGAATCCCCTCTTGCTTCATGGTGAAAAAAAGTCCAGCAAAATACAGATTAATAAGATTAAGCCCCCATGGACACGTGAGCTCTTCTCACAGATGTGCTGAAGAGCATGGAAATGTGGGAGATGGCAGTGCTGACACTCCCAGTGCTCCTGCAGGAGTAACTCCAATGTGAAGGAGGCAGTGCTGCAGGCTTGGCTTCTCAGCATCTTGTCACCAAATGACCTCTTCTTCCCTCAACAGAATTATTGTCCTTCATCTCACAATTGCTGGAGTTAAAAGGTAATTCCCTCTTACAATCCAAGTGTCCAGTAAGACACTTAATAGCCAGCCAAAATAAATCTCTTACCACGCCAGGGCAAATCAGCATTAATGAACACAGGGATGATGGAAACGTATCTGTATTTCCTACGATACAGAACCGGGATTGCAGACTGCAGACCTTTCCAGATAACTCTTGCATTAACATTGTTAACAATCATTTGTGATCTGATTCTAAGCTTCCCGCTCCTTCAGAGTCCACCCAGAAAAACAGAAATGGCCTTATCTATGAAGCTGGGAAAATACAACTGAAAAAATAAAACAAAATGCACGTTTAAAGCATAGGTGACAGCCAAAGCTCTGAATTCGCTTCTACCCCAGAACTCCAGCTCTCTCTTACTTAGGATTCACAAAGAACATGTCAGATACAGAAGTGCAGACAACGCAGCTCATGTTTCTTGGAGCAGAACATAAAATTAGCTTGGGGAAGGAAGAACTGGCAGAAGACATTATCTGTCCTTCCCTTCCTCCCAGAAACTCCTCCTACTCATTTCCATGAAAATCAGAAAAGGAAACGTAGAACAGACTGTATCCCACCTGTTACACCTTGGCTCATTTATTCAACCAAATCCAGAGACAGTAACAGAATCAAGTATGATAATTTGCAACTTAGGCTCCCCATTCCTTCATTTCAAAAAGCAACTGTAATAACCAGGCTTCTCTCCCTTCCTGGAACTTCAACTATTTAGCACTGCTATTGCATCATGACTACTAAAATAAAAGCTGGAACAACCTGAGGAATTATAACAGCCCTGAAAAGAGCCTGGATAAACATCTCTGAGTCACAGCCCTGGGCTGAGGTTGCTTCCCCACGAGCAACTCACACAATGCTTCCAGCATGCATGGTAAGCTCTGGCTGGGCTGGGCAGATTTTCACACACGAAAAAAAGATGCATTCAAAATTTAAATAGAACATATACAAACAGTGATAAACTCCTACTGCTGTCATCAAAAAATGTCCATAAACTGTCCCACGGCAGCTCAGGAATTCCCTCGGATTCACCACTAACCTCCAAAACAAATCCTCGAGCTCCCACAGCTCCCACCGACACTTCATCTAACCGCAGCACACACACACCATCCATGCCAAACTGAGGCATGGGCCGGCCTCAGGGATTTCCACAGAGGCAGGCTCTGTCACTCTCTTGTTCTTCAACAAGTACATGTCAGCAGTACAACCTTCTTCTTGCAACCGGTGCTTGTTTCAGTAGTCAGCCCAGTGCCATTTGTGAGCAGATTAAAGAAAAGACCTTCCTGGAGCAGTTTGTCAGCGCCTTTCTTCTCCTCTTCCAGCCATCCCCACTTAACACGATAGGGCTGATCCTGCTGCTGGAACTGCTGCAGCAGTTGCTCAGAACACAGCAAGTGACATGCAAAGCCAGATCCTTACCTACTTCTTAACCGTGTTGGCACAGCTCACATCTGCTGCTCAGATACCTTTAATAGAAACCAGAAACTCAAAACAACTGTAGTTACAGTTTTTCTTAATCGTGTCAAATGTTTCTGTATACTGGCTTTCAAGTAACATAATTTCCTTAATTCTCCAATGTGCGCACCTATTTAAACCACATTGCTTCTGGTAAGTTGCTTAAAAATGAAACTGCTAAAAAAAAAAAAACCATCAAACTCATGCTCCTTGTGATAGCTGACTTACAGTTGATGTCACAGTTACTGAAACAAAAACCTCACCTTTGCAGATGATGAAAAGATGATGATGCATCAGAGTGACAGAAAAGTGAAGTATGTAAAGGAAAACTCACCACTACACTCCTTCTGAAATCCATTAACTTGCTGAGGAAGATGCAGAAGACAAAGATGGTTACTGGTGGTCAGACCAGTCTGGTACCATTCCTGTCCAATATTATTCCAAGCTCAGGGACTTCCTGAGCTGGATGTGGTTTCTTCATATTCTACATAAACTTCAACAGATTTCTTTCTCACCAAAATCACATAATCTTCTCTTCAATTTTTTATCCCTCATAGCATCCTTCTGCAGGACTTCTCCATATCTACGTAGCTGCTGCTTGGAGAACTGCCTGCCTTTACTTCACATACAGTTCCTACCAGCTTTACCTGGACTCCCTAAGTCTTGTACAGGCACAGATCCCACTTTCCAACCATTCACTACTATTCAAAATAAAACCTAGATCTAAACGTGATCATTCAGTGATGATTCTAAGAACGCAAAAAAATTAAATAGAAACTTATTTCCAACAAGCTGTAAGACTGAGTCTTCGAAATACGCTGATAATTTTTTACTGGCTTCATTGGATATTATAGAGGTATATACTCCAATTAAGCTGTATGCAAGTTAAAGACAATTTAACTTAACTCACTCAACGTTTTGCAAGGATATTAGGCGACCTCCAAATATGACAGTCTCCCTGAATACAGATTTAAGCTATCCCAACTGCAGCCCAGCATTTTTGCACAGAAGTATGAACTAATGCAAACTTTAATATCTGAAGAAAGTGATAATGGAAAGAGCTAACTTTCTGGGTAAAAAGCAAATAAAAAACCTTCCACAGAGGTTTCATTCATAATTTTTTTATTCATATGCAGCTCTCCTTTTCCTCCACATTCCTGGTTATCTACTAAAGAAAGACAGTATCCACATGAAAGGTTACTTTGTTGGTCACATGAAAGTTTGCCCTTCCTGTTCCCTTCTTCTGGCAGCAGCCAGTGACAGATGCCTGAAAACAGTGTAAAAAAGCACAACGGAACGCTCCCTCCCCTGGCATGGCCCAATTCTCACCACACAGCTGCTTTGGGCCTTGAGAGCCTCACTTCCACCAATGACAGCAGGTTAGCAGACCACACCTGATCCATGGCCTTCCCTCTATGACCCTTATGTGGGGATTTTATGGTATAAAAATCTCGGCAACATGCTTCAAAAAGTAATTTTGTCTTGTGTGGAAAAGACACTCCATTCTGGTGGTTTTAAAGGTGCTCATTTCATTTTTCAGTTGGTACTATGTGTTATGAAACAAGTCACAATGAATTTACCTTCCATATAATTCAGAATATTATGAATTATAGCCAGGTTACTTATCTTCTGTCCAGGCTACCATTGTTTATTCTATTCCATTACCTCTGTTTTGCTCTTCCGATCATTTGTGTTGCTTTTTTGTATACATTTTCAAGTTCTTTCATACCATTACAAAGAGGGGTCACCAGCATCACTGACAATAAGCTAGAGAGAACTCAGCTTCATCTATGCAGTATCACAGTAAAATCTTCTGTTCTGTTTTTCCTTAGTTTGCTGAATGCCAGATGTTTAAGATCACTGAACTGCTGCAAAACAATCTCTCAGCAATGTCTGCTTTTACCTATCCCCAAAACTTTTGTACCTGCTGCAAATGCTCCACCTTCCTTTTCTAAGGCATTTGTGTGTTTTGAATGCTACCAGCTCAAAGGAGACCAAGCTGGATAGCTCAATGCTCATTTTCTATTTTCCCTCTTTTGTACGGTTATTAGTCAATGAGAAATCCTCACTCAACCTAAAGTAGCTCAAAGAAACCAAAAGCTTTAGGTGAAAGAACTTGATAAAATGTTCATGAGAATCCATATCTACTCAATCAACTTCTACAAAGGCCTGTAGACTCCTACCTTTATGTGATTTGTGACTTGACAGCCTCAATAACTCTCTCATTGTAAATCATATTCATACAGCAAGCCTTCCCTGCTCATTTGCTGTGCATAGAAGTACCCATTTTCTCAGGCCAGTCTTGCAATCTCCCTCTTAAAAAAAGCATCACATTTTCACATTTTTCGAGCCGTTGGGAACACAGCACAACAAGCTGTTACTTCATACCTGAGGTCCTCTAGCAGTCAGTAAATACTTCAGTGCCTCGCAACTTACTGCTCTTCAGTTTGTTGGATTTACTGATGTGTCAGCGGGAGGGTGAATCTGTAAAGGCTCCCCACCTCCTCCCCTGTCTCCACAATAAAGCGCTTCATCCCCATCGTCCTGGAGCACAGGTCACCAGCCTCGGTGCACAATGGCACCGCTTGTCCCACAGTACGCAGCCTTTGGATCTGTGTCGTGGTTTATACACAAAAACACGCTCCATGTTCAAGAGCGAAGCAGAAGGGTTTCCTCCAGCGGCTCTCACTGCTGTTTCTGGGGCATACAACACTGTGTTCATCCACAGCCACCAACAACATGCAAAAACAATCAGCCACTCATTTCGCTACATCCACACAAGAGAGTGAATTTTGTTATGCTTGAGCCAACAGTTTGAACAGCGGGTTAAAAAAAAAAAAAAAAAACAACCAAGAAAAGTATCTCAAACCTTCGGCCAATTCAGACTGTAATGGCGGTGAACGCCAGGTACCGGCTGCGAACCCCTGCGCGACCCCTGCAGCTTCACCCCGTCCTGCACAGCTGCTCGCACACGTGGGGACGAGGCCCTGCGCTTCTGCCCGCGCTCGGACAGCGAACACGGCCTTCCCGCTGCGCCCCAGACCGAGATGTCTCGGGGGCCCCAGGCGGCCCCGGCCCGGCCCGGCCCACACGGCTCCCCGGCCGCAGTGCCGCCGCCGCCGCCCGCCCGCGCTCCCTCAGCTCCGCCTTCCGCGGCCCCGCTCACCTCGGTAGCGGCGCGAGGCGGCGTGGCAGGCGGCGAGCAGCAGGACGGCGCCCAGCGCCAGCGCCTTGGCGCTCCTCACGCTGAAGTAGTAGTTGATCTCCCGCTTGCCCAGGGTGTAGGCCAGGCCCGCCATCTTGGCTCCTCCATGACAACAGTGCACGGCGGAGCGGGCGGGCACAGCGGGGCAGCACTGGGTCCCCGCGAGCGGCCGAGGCACCCTCGCCGCCGGCTGCCACCGTCCCCACCGGCGCGACGGAGAGCAGCCCGAGCCCCCCCGCAGGGGCGGAGCTGCCGCCTTTCTCCTCCTCTTCCTCCTCCTCCTCCTCGCTCTCCTCCTCCTAGGGCTCCCGGCCGCGGTAGCTCTGGGCTCTTCTTGAAACGCTGGAATGTGGAACCCTGAAACATCGGGTTGTCGTTTCACCACCCTCCCGTTTTTCTGTGAGCCAAAAAAAGTGATCCTCCGGGAGATCTGCAACTCATTGCATCAGGCTATTCATAACTGATAATGCGTTAAAAATGGAAAAGAGAGAGTGATTAATATTGAAATTAAATAGTCAATATAAAGCCAGGGAGCCTACGCATTGCAAATTCTATGTTCAGGTCTTACCTGAAGAACTTCAGGCACCGTGGAAACATACCGTTTTTGAGGTCTAAGTGTTCTTGTGATGGGCACTGTTAGTACGTACTCAATGTTTACACCGTTCCCCTCCAGCCCAACAATATCTGCACTGCCTGCCAGCATGTAGTCTATATTTTTTCCCGTTCAACTTGGTCAAACCAAAAGCTGCTGGTCACATGGATTCCTTTATTCCACAAATGAAAAGCTCTTATTCATGTATTATTTTTTGGTTACACAACCTTCAAAAATTCAAGCATTTTCAAAGCTTTCTTATTGTGAATATACCTTTTTATTTGTTAAAATATTCTTGTTAGTGCTTAGCTTTCCTTATCCTCATTGTATCACAGATCCCTATGTGGCAGATACAAGCATTTTACAATTTAATAACTTTTTTTTTTTTTTTTAAACAGCTTCTGTAACTGGATTCACTGGAATGTATGTTGTTGTAGGGTTTTTTTGTTTTTTTTTGGTTTCTTTTTTCTTTCCTTTTTTGGAGCTTTTCACATGGTTATTCATGAATGATTCTTAACACTAGGATGTTATGCATCTTTCCAGCAGACGTTTAGGATCACAGATACTCTTCTTCACTTGTTTTCATAATATTTATTGATAAACAAACAGGCTTTTAATCCAACAAAAACACAGAGACTTCAGCCTGTGTCATATGCAGTATAACTGTGTTAAGTTTACTGGCTATATTGGAAGTGCATTTGGGAAGCTGAGTGTAGAACTCTGAAAGGTAACAAAACAAACGTACTTTTGTTTACAGGTATGTCAGAGGATTTCAACATACAGTGATAGCCTCTCCGTCCTGCAGCCTTTTGAGGGCTGTTTCAGATTGGCCCCTGGGTGTCCAGTGGCACTCCTCTCTTGCCCTGAAACACTAAGCCTACTCTTAAGCAATGCCCCAAAACCCTGCTTGTGCATTATGTCTCCAGGATTTTAAGTCTGTACAGATAAACACTGACACTATTAAAGATTAAGTACCTTAATTAAGTCTAGCCACTTGTGTATATAAAATATTGAAGTGGATGTAAGCAGAACATCTGCTTTCAGTTCATCACTCCTTTGGAGAGGTTGTGCAGGTGCTTGACAAGAGATCTCCCTCACTGCATTCAGAAGCTCTTGTCTGCAGTGCCATGAGCTAGCCAGTGGTTTGCACACATGCACTTTCTCTTCTTATGGGTACCTTCTTTCTTCTTACCGGGTAATGGAATGTGACATCATTGCCTACATCTGAATAATTCACACCACAAACACTAGACATGAAAGGCCTGATATAAGTGGGTAATTAGATTACCCATGAAACAGAATCCAGGCATGAATTATCTAGAAGAAGCTTTGCAATTTCCACTAAATACCTACCTTATGTTCCTGTCTGCTGATAAATGTAATATACTGGAAGTAAACCAGAAGTTTGTTAGCTCTTCTGCAATTACACATCAGCTTTTGTTTTCCAAATGCTCGAGCTTTGCTTTGGCTTTCCACTTGTTCTGATGGAAGCATCCAGCACGGTCAGTGGGAGGGAAAGACCTGGCACAGTCACAGAGAAAAGACTCAGCACATTGACAAGTCACTGATCTGAGGCAGGAGGAGGTGCAGCACTGCTTCACAAGTTGGGTAATAGCTCTGAAGAGTGAACAGCCACGGGAGAAATTTCATATTTCTTTTTTTCTGCAGAGATAGCCTTGGCTTAACTGAATTCATTATTTTGATAAGATGCTGTGGTGTTGTGTATGGTCACTAATAACAGCTGAAAATACTACTGTGGTTTTCAACCACGCTATTTCCCCGATGTGTCAATATAATAAAGTAGTCAGGAGAGATGGGGTTCACTGCACCTAGCTCCAGCCACTTACAACAAGTCTATTTATTTTAAACACATTATCTGAACTCCCTCTTTAGGACTGGTGGAAGAAAGGCACCAGTTGCTTACTCGTAGATTAGAATACAGTTGATACACTCACTGTTAGGTATGGCAGTCCTGTGCTGAATTTAGATTATTAAACTGGACAGATGTCATTTACACAGATGTAATTAAAATCAGATAATCCTTATTTTACTGCTTCCTGTTTTGCTTGGCAGGGTCAATGTTAATGGGAGGAGAATGCTGTGCTGCAGGTTGAAACGGGCATGCACATATGAGGCTGCTGATAAGCTCAGTTCCCGGGAGATCTCATTCTCTTGATTCTGCTGATTTCAGCACTGCAGCCAAGTGTAGCTTCTGGAGAGAGTTGCTGTCCTCAGTCAAAGTTGCAGGGCAATCCCAAGGACCTGAAACCTGTAAAAACAGAGACAATGACTATATTTGATTGAGAGGTTGTATATATATATGTTCTCAATCAGGGCTTCCCCATGTGCTATTTCCCCCTCAGAGTTTTCACATGCTTATAGGAGTGGAATTAATTTTGCATAAAATTGACATAGCGAGGAATGTAGACACCAAAGCTGAAAGAAAAACTACAACATAAGTTTAAAATGTACATATCCTGTATCATTCTAGGAACACACTGTTTGCTGTATACACTGACTGGATGATCTTCTGTATTATTTGATATGTTAAGTGTTGAATGATCAGTCGGTAGGATCTGCCATACCCCAAACCATATCAGATCTTAATTTAATTTGTGTATCATTATCACTTATCTTCACAGGTATTGTAAATCCAGAAACAAAGCTGCATTTCCAACAGATTCCTGGGGGAAAACAATACTGGCAGTAATGCAGGTCTTCCTTCAGGAGCTGCTTATAGTCACACAAAGACAAAATCAAACATTTCAGTTGTTGAGCATTCAGCCTTGTAATGGCAACCGGTCCTTCCCTAAGCATCATGTCTCCATGTAGCAGATGCGTGCGTGGTAACCATCTATTGCAAATATTTGATTACATTGATGAATGGAGAATACAAAGAACAGCAAGATTTCTTCAGTCAAACAAGGTACCCTGATTACTATCTCAGCTTCTGAAAGTGATACACCACCAAGCTCCTGAGATCTTGGAAATTCTATCACAAATTACTGCTCTTACAGATTTCTAACTTTGTAAGTGTTACAAAATTTCTCAATAGTCTACATGAAAAGCAAGCTGATATTGAATAAAGTAGTTTTGAATTTATATATACAAAGGATAAATTTAGCTTTATCACTAAAGTGATGAAGGCATCTGCAATTCTATAACATAAGGATTAACTGCTTTCATTTCAGGTTTCTGTGGATCTGGAATAGAAGTGAATTGGAAGGATTGGAGGGACAGGAAATCAGCAAATTTCAAATGTTTAAGTGTTCCCTTCTCTTCCAGAATAAAGAGTGCACCTTTCTACACCATGGGATGCCATCACCACACAGCCACACAGGCTTGGGGACTCTGCACAGCTCATTAATGCAAATCGATTTTTCTTTCAGCTGCTTACGTTCTTACACTCAAAGCCTTGTTTACAACAATGTAGTGGGTTCCAAATTTTCAATTTTTATCAGTAGGTAGAAGAAGAGGCTCAGATAATGATGTTAGCTGGATTTCTTGGAGAAGCAATATTCACAAGCACAAAAACGGTGTAGAGAAGGAATGACATTTTGAAAGGTGAACATAGGTGAAAAGCTGGAACAAGAAGGCAGAACTTTTCTCTAGGAAAGAAGAGAAGCAAAGCAGCTGTTATTGCTTGCAATAAAGCCAGAGACACTGAGATAGCCAAGAAAAATAAAATCTGTGATCCCTGAGAATGGACAGAGGCAAACTTCAATGTCACAAAAGATGTTTGGGTAAAGAAAAATTCTGGACAATGTAAGTGTTAATGATGAATGAAGTGACAACTCCTACTGCCTATGAGAAATTTGGAAGAATGAAGAATTTTGGAAGACCCCAGGGATAACCAAGCTTTTCCGCTGGTGTATGAGTGACACCATTTTTGTGCAGTTCGATGTTTCAGAACCTCTCAGAAAAAGAAAATAAAGTATTAAATATACCTATGTTGCTCAGCAAGTACTTGACCAGGTCATTTAACACTGCTGGAGAGAGACTTCACAGCTGGAGAATGCACCAGGTCCACTGGGCAACTTTTAAGCTGTCTTCTTCCAACAGCCTGCCCTCCATGTTCTCAGTGGGTCTTGGTTATCTGGCAATAGTTCAGACAATGAAACCGGGTGGCTGTGAAACTGGCATACATTTCACTGTGGTTCCAGCCATGAATTTATCATTTAAAAGCAAATGTGAAAATGAGAAGGTTTGAGTACTTACGGGATAACACCTGAAATGGAGAACTATAAGTACAAGAAGCTTTACCCTGGATGGAAAATTGTGATGGACTGTTTTGGACACCAATGCAAAAACACTTTCTTGAAGTTATTTTGTGTCTTGCCAGCTCTGCCTTTTCCAGAAAACTAGTATGTATTCTCTTGTTTAGAAATGGAAGAAGTCAATTTTATGAGGATATCTCCAGAAAGTCATTTCTCACTGAACTTGATGCAACTCCACATAATGTAATTGCTAAGTAATGTAATTGCATAAGTAATGGCTACTTTCCCAGTTTTCTTTAAATGAGTGAAATTTGGTGGAACTGAGCATGTTTGCCTGAAGTCATGTGGGAATAGATGCGTAACATCTTTTTATTTTGGTCGAGGGGGATCAAACCTTTAGAGGAGAGCTCTTTTCTCACCACGAAGAGGAAGAACCTGCCAGCCAATCTGATTTCTTCAGAAGAACGATCTTAATTCTTTTGTATTCTAACTTTTTGTTGGGATTTGCAGTGTACTTTTAAGTAGCTTTTACATTGAAACCTGAAATGATTGAGATACTATATAAAATAATCTACTGCAGTGAAACATTGTATTGTGGAGTTATTTTTGTCTTGTAATAGTCTATAATTTCATAGAACCTAATGTAGGGGTTCTATACTACTTGGAGTCAATGTTTTTAGGAAGGTAATTATATTTTAGGAAGGAAAACAGCTTTTGCTTAAAATGATAATCATAGCATTGGAAAAAAAATATCTCTATGTTAGCCTCAAGCTCAGTAAAACACTGTTCAAGTATTTGCAATGGATTAACAGACTAGAATATTCCCATGAGTCATTATTTAAAGATGAAATTGCATAGAAATAATTTAATTTATGCAGAATATTACAGGGTGATCCTTCAGGTTCACGTTGTTCGGCCATATCTAATTTGTCTATATGGTGCTCTGCTGGGTTGCTGTGAACTCTCGTAGGTCTAAGTAATTTAGTGATGCTGAAATGTAAACATACACGCAGAAAGATCATCTGTGCACCTCAGGCTTAGCAAAGATTTATCACCTGGGAATTAACAGATAGCTGAGTAACTATTCCATTCCTATAAAATATGCATAAAAGCCTGGTGAGCTGGAATCTGCAAGACAGCTGTTATTGTTTGCTCATAGCTTCGAATGCCCTGTGCAAGATGCACTTTAATAATTGCTCTAATGAGAAACATATGGATCTAATATTTTCATTCCATGTCTTTGCTTATGCTTTAAAAATATTTGCATTGAGATATTTCACTAACAGGATATGACTTTCCCTAAAGCCTAAAACTCAAACAAATTCTTATGCAGTGGGTCTACCGAAGCCTGTATCCTCAGCAGCACCTTATGTCAGCTGTTCTATCTCAGCAAAAATTGATAGCGCTCTCTCTGCACTGCTCATCTGCATATTTTCATGGTACGTGCCAGAATTTAATGTTCTTGAGATGTCTTCCTTTCTATAGTGCCAGAGCCGAAGGATCTAAAAACTATTTTGAGGCTGAAGGCAAAAACTCTCAAATACAGTGGGCATAGGAGAAGGAAGCAGGCATTTTGCTGGTGAAGAGGTGAACCAACAGCTAAGGAAAAATGCAGGCCTTGATCTAGGTGCAAAAGAGCAGCAAATAAAAACAGAAAAGATCTTTGGTCTGGCTTGTTGCCTTCGACAGCACTTCCACTCTACAAACAAAGGCACAAGCCTTATAAACACCTCCAGTTTTGCAGAAGACTGTTCTGCATCCCCAAAGTTACAGAGACGTGTATAACAGCTGCAAAATGGAAATGAAAACTCAATTTTTCCAATTGATTTTCTCCTCCGAAAACACAGAGTATGCTCCAAGACTGAGGCCCCATCCACGGGAGCTGAGTGAACATTTAATTCACTGAGGAGCTATCAGTCAGGTGAATTTGCCTCTCCTGCTTTGGCTTCACAGTCATTGAAAACTAGAGGACAAGAGTATTCTCACCTTGATTTTTTTCTACCCCACGTGAGGCTGCATTTTGCTGCCAGGATCTTTCCTGGGTTGGATGGGTGTTCTTCTGGTAAGCCAGTTTATTTGTAGAAAGAGTTGTGGTCCTGATAGTTTGCAGAAATATCCCTTGGGATATTCTTGGCCACCCACAGCTCGGAAGATTTCGATAGTAACCATGGCAGGTAACAGCTGCACAAGCGCTCCTCAACGGCCAGTAATTACTGCCTAAGTCAATAGGTGGTGCACTGCACTTGTGGAATCGCTCTGCTATTTCACTCAGGGTCTTAAGAATTGGCATTTAGGAAAACTTGTTTCATTTCACCCAAAGAACCAATCTCTGTAGCTTGAAAAGCAATCTAATATATATATATTTCTAAAATTTTTTTCACTGAAATAATTATTGTAATGAGTTACATATATTTCAAAATCTTACTATCAAAAAGGGCAAATGTATTTCTTCGGATACTTACGTTTGGGTTAACAAGAGCCATCACTTCATGATTAATTAGAGGATATACTTAAGCCTGGACTTGCGGTTAGGAAATTTTTTTGATGTAATACCTGCACCCAACCACCCAATTTCCAGGAAGGGACTAATGTATTTCAGCCTAAGAGTATAGAAATAGTCATATATGTGGAAGGTCTTTGCGTATGCATTGCAGAGTGCATTCAGACTGCATCTGAGATGTATATGGAAACAATAAGGAAAAATACATATTTTTAATAGGCTGATAACAAGGACTGAGTGTAAGGAGATGAATTATAAGCTACTTCTGATAGCGTGCCTGAGAACTGCTTTATTTGAATGTGCTATTCTTGAGTTGCTTGGAATCAATACACACGATTCTAATACTGTAAAACTGGATTGAGTGGGTTTCAGAATAGCAGCTTCTAGGAGAGCCTGTCTGAAACCTGCAAGCACTACAGCAAAACAAAACAAATCAAAAGTCACTTTAGAAGATGCAATTTAAAGCTGTGTTGTGGAAAACACAGATCTATTAATTGGAACTGTGTGGTCTTTAAAGTCCCTTGCAACTTATGCCATTATATGAATGTTGTTTCATCATTCACCTGTGTTAAAAGAAATTTGCCCATTCATAGCCCTGAGCTCAATATTCACATTTTAAAATGGCAAACACAGATTTTTAAGATGACTCTCAGTGGGTCATATTTTCTCCCCAGTGAAGAAGCCTGGACAATTTTCCCTTCTATAACCTCTTTCCAAGTTTCAAAATTTCTTTTCTCTCTGCTTTGGTTGAATTTACCACGTTCTGCCTCCCCACCTCTATTTTTCACCTACTTACGCCACGTTCATACAAAAGCACGTGCTGCAGAGAGCCCAGCTTCTGCCAAGTTTTCATTAACTTTCTTGGATGCTGTAAAGTATATTTGTATTGGAGACGTTAGGCTCCAGCCGAACTACTGACAGGAATGTCTCAGCCTCTGCCATCTCCTAGGAAGGCTGCATGAGCAGAGCTGACGGGTGGAACAATTTCACTGACCATGGAGGTGGGTGTTTGGACCCGCAGCACAGATTGGGCCAAATGCTCCAGTACTGCCATTTACAGTCATATCACAGCTGAGCCCTGGGTTTGGCAGAGGCTTTAACCCTACAGCTTTAGCTAATCTGTGCTAATGGGCTAGTTGTGCTACTGCTGATGAGTACATGCTTGTAATGAAATTCTCCAGAGATAGTCTGTACAGGGAGGCAGATGACTCCCAAAGACAAGTAAGCAAACTTTACCAAAAATTTAGACAACATTTTATATTCCTGAAATGAGACAGTATGAAGACTGCCTGCACTATCTGCAGCTCACCTCACTTACTTTCAGCTACAGTCCTTGGAGAAGAAAGGAGCTCTGCAACATTGTACACAGCGTATGCAAAATACTTGATTGTGCAGTAATTTCTTGATGAGTTCAAAACCCAAAGGCCAAACTGAGTACTGTCCAGGTGCTGATACCCATTGAGAGGTGGGGGCTCTTTTTTTTTCTTCTGGTTTGATTTCTAAATGAGCCCACTTCAGTGGCAAAGGTGCAAAAAGACACAGACCATGGGTACTACTAAAGGGCTGGTAGAGTGGAAGCATTCTTCATCTGAAAGGAAGTGCCATGAAATAGATCAGAGAGACCACAGGAGAACTCAGAAGATGACCAAAGAGAGAACATTTGCCCTTTCCTTTCAAAATCACAAGCGTTGCTTTTTTTTTTTTTCCCCCCTTCTCACAAATGTATGGGCAGCAATAGTCCACCTCCCAGCCCTAAAAATAACCCTTGCACACATCCTAGTGGGTTACATGGACCCAGGGAAGTAATTCTGTCTTTGCAGTCTTGTAGAAAATTCCTGGCTTCTAGATAATCTAGGTGAGAAAACAAACTCTTAACACTTCAATAATTTTTTTTCCTTACAACAACTTTTAAGTACAATGAAATGCTAACACTTCACAAATCATCATGGTCCAGTGAATAATGGTGGGTATTTACATTGAACTGTATTTCACTCATTTAAGTGAAAAAGGGCTATATTTTATCATGACAATTTCCCTATTGTCAATCTAGCACAGAGCTGCAAACATTTCCCCTTTTATTAATGCAGCACACAACTAGCTGTGAGCACACGGCAGCTGCATGCCAGGCTGTGTTTTCCTATTTGCCCGTTTTCCATTAATTGCACGCAAGAATGAAAAACTTCCTTTAGAAACAGTTAGTGCTTATTCCTCCTTTCGTCGTCTGGAGCAGCCTTTGGACTCTACTCATGCACTAACCTTTGGGATGGTGCCGTGTTCAGGTTACAGGATCTTTGTCTGGTTATTTTCTCCAGGCTTTCGTTTGGGGAATCATGCTGATTAAGCCCATCTCACCTCTCCCCTTACCTGCTCTGGCTGTTGTCCTCCTGGTCTTGTGTGTGATCTCTCCAGCACCTCTCAAGACCCTCTCAGTGCCAAAACACAGCTGCTGAAACTGCTGTTCATTTAGGGCTTTCAGAAAAGCGCTGTACGATAGCAGCATCGTAAAAAGTCTCAGCCAAGCACAGTCTTTGGTTTTCAGCATGTTCATTGTGATAGTAAATTATTAAAGTTAACAGTAGATAGATCTGTTTCATACACAACTGAATGAAGTATAAAGGCCTAACAAAGCCTGATCTTCCTGACTCTTCCTCCACGCCATTTCAAAAGCACACAGTCCTGCTGATTGCAGCAGAGCTCTCTCCACAGTAAGTTTTCCAGAAGACAGAACCCTCATTTTCCGTTAATTTTTACGTGAGATGATTATCCGTCTTTTAGTCATTAATTTTGCTTAGGATTTGGATAAAATGAAGGAATCTCTTCTACTGTTGAAGTTCTCATACTATGAGGCATAGTTTCTTGGGGACTTTTTCAAAAGGGGATGTTGAACTGAAGGGTCAAGTAGACAATCACACCCAGAAGACAGGAGTAGGCAGTCTCTGAATGCTGTAAGCAAATATTTTACAGCAGTGATTTAAGAAATAATGAAGATGTACTTGAAATTCTGAGTATGTAACTTTACTCATTAATACCTTCTTTTGGAACACTGGACATGCTTTATTTTTTTTTTTTTCACAATTTATTTAAACATCTCACATATACAAAATACATTTTCTTTTTTTTTCTTTTGAGAAATGATGATTCTTTTTTATCCATTGGAGAAGATGAAAATGAGATTTGGAAGCAGAAACACCTGATTTTGGAGGAAGAGGACAAAGATGAGGAAAAATGATCCACATGCTTAAGCTGGGGATGAGACAGATTTCAAAGAAACAGAGAAGTAATACTTTAACTGCTGCTAGCACCATCAAAATTCAAGTACTGGAAACATGCTCTGGAATAATGAAATTAGCACCACTATATTCTGAGTGGAACTGAAAGTAACTCATATGATATGGAGAAGTGCCTACAAAGGATGTGGATCACACTTGGTTTAGCGTATGAGGTAGTTTAAACCTTTGGAAGTCGTGGTTTTAAACTTCCTCTGTGGAAGATAGTCAAAGGCCACAAGTGGTGCAAACTTTCATGATTTTTTTATTTTGTTTTTTTTTGTGTTTTTTTTTTCTTTACAAAGGTTGACATTTCCCAAAGCAAGGTGTTAAATCTTGAAAGACTTCCAAGTCCTTTTGGGGCTGTATTAAATTTCATTGCACAATGCTCCAATCAATTCTTCTCCTTCTCTTTCGCCCAGAGTTTAAGCAAGTAGATGAACAGAAGAAATGGAAGGAGTCAGCTCTCATTACAAAAAGAAATGACAAAGAATAATTTGGGGGGGGGGGCTTTAAGTTAATTTTAGTTCATTCATTTGAAACAGACTGGGCCAATGTCCAAACCGAATTCTTGGTCAGCGCCACCAATGTCCAAAGGTGCAATGTCAAGGATGGGCAAGCGAGATGGCTTATTTGTTCTGTACTCAATGATCGTTTTGCCCCATTTGTTGTTCTTTCTCTGCAAGAGAAGATATATTAGAATTGTTATTGCATTGTTCATAGAATTGAGAATTGTTTCACCTAGCTGGATAATTTCTGAAAGAATTTTACTTTAATTTTACTGCCATTGTTTACAAATAATGTACCCATATTCAATTATTTAGAACTCTGATACAAAGAAAACGTTTACTTTAACCTTAATGTTTGTGATGCTCTACATTTCCATATTATTCATACTGATTAAATCCTCAGAGAACCTTGCCTGATCTTTCGAAGACTTAATCCTGCCCCTCCTGTACCTTGTGCACTACTTTCTCAGCACGCTTCAGTTTCCACAGAATTTGGGTCTAGTTCCTCAGAAAAGCTTTTTCTATTTTTTTGCCACATTGCACAGTATAGGAAGGATTTATTTGTACCCCAGTCTTTGCCACTCATTAAAGATCTGGCATAGTTGGTTCTGCAGGCTATTTCTCCTCACTGGGTAATATTTTTCTGGTCTGACTGATAATCTAGTTCTGAATCAAAGCACAACTGTCATTAATACAATCATAGTGCCCATGCTTTCTGTGTTACTTACAGAGCAGCCATCCACAAGAACACTGAAAGTGAATCTGCTGTTGCCTTCAGCTCGTAGTTCAACATCATTGGATCCCTGGAGTATAACAGCCTTTTTAAGGTTTCCAGTCTCCTCATCCATGTAGGCAATGCTGTTCTTGCAGTGGTAGGTGATGTTCTGGGAGGCATGGTTGGCCAGCAGACGCATGAAGGCAAGTTGGGTGGCCATGTCCTTTGTGGTCACACCTTCACCATTGTATTCAAACTGAAAAAGACAAAGAAACCCACTCAATTGAATATCTGGGGAAAAGTGAATGTTTGCATATTTGCTGTAGGAATAGAAAAAAATTAAAGGCCACAAATGTCTGAGATCAGTCGCCTATTGCAACTGCAGAGCTAGAAAACACCACACAGAACTAGCAGGAAGTAAGGTGAAAACTGGGCACAAGTAGTGGATGGAGTTAAGCTCTGATCCAAGATACAGTTGCTGTTAGCAATTTAAGTGGATTTAAAGATGAGATCAAGCATATTCAAAGAAGAGAAATCCATTGTTTCCATAAACACACAGACACAATGCCTGGCTCAAGAATGCCCTGATTTTTTAATTTCTTATTTTAGTTTTATAGAACAGTGTTTGTAGATGTTATGAATGTTTGCTTCCTTATATTCCTTAACAGCATCTGCTTTTAGCCAGTGTGAGAAACAGGACTCTAGAATACCCTGGCCCCTTGTCCTTACCCAGTGACAAACTTTTTTGTTTTTATAGTAAAGAACTTGAACACTGGGATTTCATCATAAGACTAACTCAACTTCATTTAAAAATTATGAAGTTACTTCTTAACTGTACTAAAAGGACTTTCCAGCAGGCTGTACAGTGTCTGACACGCAGTAGACATATTTCTTGATTTTACTTACTGACGATTCATTTGGCATACACTTAGGATCTGTTATGTGTAATAAAAATACCTTTCCAGGAGCAGTGCAACATGTCAAATTTAAAAAAATAGCAAAAATTATTTTATTACTTTCTCAGTTTCTGGACCGCCTTTGTACTAAAGTAGCATATACCAGGCCAGGATTCCCTTAGAAATAGCCACTAATCACGTTGAATTGATCATTTGCAGACACTAAGAAAAATTAGAACGATACTAGGAAATCCCTTTTGCAAATTGTGTTTGAAGCCAGAACTGGAACCCTGTTCCCTTGAGATAAAATGTAGTTGTTCCCCTTTTCATATTTCTCCTCTAAGAGTTTAATTAATGAGCTTTGCTCACTGAGAGTCAGTGTGTAGGGAATTCTTCAGAAAGCACTGTAGGAAACAATTGTCCTCTAATGCATCACATACCTGAGTGCCACCGTTGATAGTTTCACCGAACCATATGTGCTTTTTGTCCTTGGGATTCTTGCTGACATACCAGTTCTTAGTCGGAATATTTTCAAGGCTAGCATGGATGCAAGTCTCACCAGTGGCAAAGTCACAGTATGCTCTAATGGCATCTGCAGTGCAGCCTTGGTTAGGATCAATCCAGTAGAAACCTTTGAGGAAAGAAACATTTGCGTTCATTTTATATTCAGTGGTTTGATACAGGAACTCAGAAAGGTCACCAATATCATAGCTAAGTACAGTATTGAAGTGGTAACTGGGAGAAATACATCTTTTAGATTACCGATGTGTAAGAAATTAGTTGTATTCAAAAACTAGGATTAAACATTTTTACATTATTTTTAAAAAAGACTGCAATAATTGCACAATTGCATAATTGTAGATATTTTGAATGTCTCTGAATGTCCTCATAGATAGGTATTTTCACTGGAGGCAGACAGAACTTCTTCACTGGCCATTTAGTATTTTCACTAGTTGACCAGGGATACCATTCATCAAAGAAAGCTAATAAGCTGCAAACATCTTGCTGAGCCAGAAAGGGGAACTCTCTGGCACTAACGTACCGCTGCTCCATTCTGGGTGGCTAAGTCTGAGATCACGGCAGGTGCGAGCTGGATTCTTTTTGGAGCCTTCTGGGGTCAGCAGGGTCTCAATTTGGTTGTTCAGTGTTTTCAGAGTGGCATCAACTTCATAATCCTTGGGTCTGAGAGAAGGCTGATCAGCCCGGTAGTATTCTGCATCGTAGCCAACTTCATATCCACCACCATTGGGACCAGGGGGACCAGGGGGACCAGGAGGACCAGGAGGACCCTGAAGGTTTTCAAAAGCAAAAGAGATGAAGTGTTCTATTATAAATATGATTCTTTCAGTTGATTGTTTCCACACATGCATCGTCCTACTGAAGTCTCAGCACTCTCAGCTCTAGTCTGAGGAAGGTCCTATGGACCTGCTGTGTGGTAACCACTGTGAACTAAAGCAGAAGATGCACTGTGTAGGACTACCACATCTTTGTGCTTATACTGGCTGGCCATAAAGAATGAACATGGACTTCAGGCTTAGGTCTACTAGGGAAATGCTGAATGTTAAATAACAACCAACATTTCAAAATCCCTTTTTAAAATAAAAATATATCTCTCAGAACACTAAGATTTTGAAGTTATTTTCATTTAACTGTTACCCAAATGTGTTAAATCAACAAGACATAAGTTATACTCACAGCAGGGCCTTGGCTACCATGAGAGCCACGAACACCAGCAGGGCCAATGGGTCCAGGGAGACCATTGCGACCATCCTTACCAGGAGGACCAGAAGGACCAGGAGGACCCTAGAAGGAAACTTGAACAGTTTAATGACAGTAGGGAACACTACCAATAGAGATTCATATAAATGGGAGTGTACAAATATATTCCATAAAAAGAACAGGAGAATTATTTGCATATGCTCTTAAATTCACATACCCTTGGGCCAGCGGGACCATTGTTACCAGGAGGACCTTGATCACCATGTTGGCCCTATTGGGAAAAACAAATGCATACTCATTAAAAAAAATGCAGTGCCACACAATGTATTAACATGATTCAAGAGGGGATCAGATCAGTATTTGGATTCAGAGAATGGAAATCTAGGGCAACTGGGATTAGTGGAGTTGGGATATAAAATGCGGGAGGAAAGAGAGTGAAAAGTGGTATTTAAAAGGATAACCTAGAAAAGTCTCTATATTGTTTCTTAGGGTTTTCAGAGAAGCCTTTATAATAAAAGATAGAATTCCTAAAGAGGGTACAACAGTTTAAAGGGAAGATAATCTGTAAATGACTTGCTTCTCTGTGATACAGAAACTTTACAATTTCTGACCAGAAAAGAAGAAATGATATTAAAGCAAAAGGCAGAGCTTTCTGAATTCCATGCTAGCCAAATGAAGTTGATTTTCAGGGCAAACTCACAGTTCTAAAAATCAACTCTCAGTGACATTAATAAAATTTGCACTATTATGTGGAGAGTGCTGAGTGTTTGGATCTTATGGCCTTTGAAAGATGATGCAGAGTGAACTAAGTCAAAATAGGAAAATCATTTACTTACAGCAAGACCAGGAAGACCCTGCAATCCATTGTGTCCCTTCAGGCCAGGCAGACCTCTATGTCCCTTATCACCAGGTTCACCTTTCTCACCACGTGGACCTTGTGGGCCCTAGGAAGGGATATACGTGTCAGAGAAAGCTTCAAGTAGATATTACTGACAAAGGAAGAATTAAGTATAAGCATTCTACATTATGCCATAGGTTGCCCCTGATATATTTGTGTGCATCCTGTTAAGACGCCCAGGAAAATTGTTAATCCCAAAACTTCGGGTTCAGTCCCATGAGAGAAGATGACCAAGATCCTAGGTTTATAAATATTTACAGCTCCTTAAGCACTACTTTTTGTGCTTGAATGCAGCTGTGGGCCCTTAATAATTAAACATATGTTTTCTTATATCAATGTAGCAATGTATATAGCAATTAAGACTTACAGCGAGACCTCTTGGGCCAAAAGCACCAGCAGGACCAACAGCACCAACAGGACCCTGAAACAGGAAAAGAAAATGCATGTCATTGATGTATATCATACCTAATAAAGGCTCCACGCTGAACAGTAAGAAAAGTAATTATTCACATATTATAGGGTTTTGATGCATATTTGTATATATAATGCATATATGTATATATGTATGTGTATGATAGACAAATGTTAGTCCTGTATCAATCAAAAAATGTAAGATCTCATCAACTTACAGGATCACCACGGTTTCCAGGCTTTCCAGAAGGACCAACTTGACCATGAGGACCAGGAGCACCCAGGGCACCACTGGGACCAGGGTTACCAGGAGCACCACGCTCACCCTAAGAATCAGGGAATGCAAGAAGAGAGATGCTGTGTTACTACTGACTTACACATATTGGAAAATATCTTTCATGAATATGAAATAAAAGGAAAGAAGAAGTCACCTTGAAACCAGGAGCACCATCACGGCCTGGAGGACCATCATTTCCAGGATTGCCCTGTTAAAGTAAAGTATCATTTAAAAATATTAAAGCCCATCAATATTCATCTCACATAGAACTTCATGCCAGCCTAATTGCTCCCAATTTGAGATGGAATAGCATGAATCTTGAAGTTAAATTTCATTACAAATACCACATTCAATTCCCTTAAATACACGAACATTCTCAGAAAAATAGGGTGGCCTTCAAATATTTTAGATTTTACAATATCAATATAGGAGAAAGTTCATGATTTTTTATTCTATTTCTGTAAATGAGAAGTTCATACAGGAGGTCTATACTAACGGTGCCTCAGATTATCAAATAAACTTCCCCGATAATGCCCAGAGAAAAATTTATATCTTAAATCCTTAAGAAAAACTATAACGTATGAATATTTTACTTTTCTTAGAGTGTAATAACTATGCACTGTATGGATACCCTTCAAGGTGAACTACTAACCTGGATGGCTGTGTTGAATGGATGAGTTTATTCACTGCTCTATGAAAAGCTGGTTGCAGGGCCCTGCCCACCAAACAATCATCCCTGAGGTAGGGCATTACAGGGGGGCAATTTATTACACTGCAGTACTCGCACATACCCCTTTCTACACAGTATACAGGTCCTCTACTACCTGCGTATATCTGTGGGTCTCAGCAGTACTTGCCACACAGGCCAGAGTTTGTTTCATCATGTTTTTTAGCCTCCTTTACATCTTATGGTGAAGAAATGCACATCAGGAAATATCATGTATATATCCGATATTTTAAAAAAATCAGAGATAATCAGCTTCCCTGATACAGCTTCTCTATGGCCAAAAGCTTGTCACAGGGGATGTACTGTTTTTACCAGCTCCAGCAATGAAGGCTTCTTCCCACTCTATCTTTTTAGGCAATTAAGCAAAAAGTCAGAAGATTGTGATTGTGCCTCCAGGATATTGTTCAGACACAGCTTACACCTTGAAGAATTTGTCACCTAGTCAGAGCTATTGGGGAAGAGGACTGAAATCAGCTCTGTGATGAGGAGGTTCCGTGGTATCACTGCTCTGTTTTAGACCTTGCCAAATTTGGGATGTGTGTATTGGGATCCTGCTACAATTCTCCCTGAAGACATTGGAAGGTAGAAGTTTGCTAGCAGAACAGCATCCAGTTGCATTCAGTTTTTCTGTGTATTTGTCTTTGGCTCAGAACAAAAGCAAAGCAGTCTTGGAGAGGAAAGAAGTCATAGCTTACGTCACGACCAGCTTCACCAGGAGCACCATTAGGACCGGGAGAACCCACAGGACCAGAGGGACCACGAGCACCAGGAGGACCAGCAACACCCAGGGGACCAGGTTCACCCTAATACAGGAACAGTGGTAACAAAATGTGACATACGATACAACAAAAACCAGTCTTACAAGATAGTCAGTCTATATCTAAGAGATGTATTTCTCCACAGTCCGTGCTGGAAGTGAAAGAATCAGGAAACAAGGAGAAACATATCTAACTACAGCAAATATCTTCATATTCAAGTTTCTAGCTCTTCTATGCCTTGCTAAGAACAGATGCTTCTGATGTCATTCAAAAACATGCTCACCTGCAGACACAAGTCTTGTTTTCTGCAGCAAGCAATAATTTCTTCCACTGCTTTTAAGTCTGTAGGCTCCATTTAACTAAGATCTGTTTGCAGCAGCAATGAAAACAACAGAATCCATACCTCCTGTCCCCCAGTACTCCTTAAGACGAGACCTCAGCATTTTTCTTTCTAGTTTAGGGCAATTAAAAAGTCATATACTCACTGTTGCTCCAGAAATGCCTGGAAGACCACGTTCTCCCCGAGAGCCAGGCAGACCAAGGATACCAGGAGCACCAAGAATACCCTGAGGACCTGGGGTACCGGGAGGACCCTGTGACATGAAAAGATTATATTAACAGGGGGAAAAAAGTCTCTCCATATTTCTCATTTATTTTGCTCTGTAACTACTTCCCAAAGAGCTCAATGTGTGTCACTGCCAGTTTACAGATTGGAGAATTTGTAACCAAGGCAGAAGAGCAAAACTAAAGATCTATAAGAAAGTAATGCTGATTATATTCCGACCCCGATAAGTACGTTTGCTTTTCCTTTCTAGACGAGATCTCCTATTGTGTCATTCCCAATCACTAACAGTGGGTGGTGCATGAAAACTAGGGTATTCAGAATGGAGAAGAGACTGTATTGAGGGAATTCCACAGTGAAGAAACCAACTATCTGATTCTGAGACAGCCTTAGAAGATACCTAGACGGTATATGACATCTCCCCACAAGCCTTAGAGCTCATTACTGATCCTTTGAAAAGGCAGAAGCTGTTTAGTTAAGAGACCTTTCAATTTCCTTAAAATTTGAGCATGTGCTGCTAAACTTGGTGTAAGTAATCATCCTGAAAGATCACTTTATTATTCCTAACTGCAGTCACACCCTCTAGTTCAACTACATTTTCTTACAACATAAAACTAGAAAATTCATTGCTTTATACCAGACTTTACAAGGCAAATTTTCAGCAGTCACCTACAAAATTTGAATGTACATGTCCAACAGTGACAGTGAGAATTTTATTTTTAGCTGTAACTTCTACAGATTATGGAAGAAACTTTCTATATATTTACACTGAAAAACAATAGAGAGGTAACTCACACAAACAGATACTTCTAAAAGACACCTGACACAGAGGTAACGCTCACTTTAAGGTATATTTGTCAAACATGCATAAACAATTTCCTGAATCTCAGTGGAGCTACTGCTTAAAACTGCTGAAGGTGGTATGGGAGAAATGCCCTTCAAAAGTACCAAAAGTAACTTAGAAGCTGTAACATTTACACAAAGAGAGACGCTTGTTATGAGATGTGATACTCAGTTACTTACAGCAGCACCAGCCTCTCCAGATGGACCTTTCTCACCAGCAAAACCAGGTGGGCCAGCAATACCCTGCTCACCAGTACGGCCAACTGGGCCAACATCACCACGCAGACCTCTAGGACCATCTTTGCCAGCTGGGCCAGGAGGACCAGGGGGACCAGTGATACCCTAAAGAATCGAGCGTGAACATGTCATCATTACAACACAGACCCATAACTGGGGAGAACAAAGTTTCACTCCATGTGAAAAAATGGTGCTTCGCAATAAACAGGTTATCAGCTGCTACAGAGCAGCAACTGTTACTACTTCGGTTAAGCAGTCGCATAGCTGGAATCAGCAGAATTATTGAATTTGGGAATGTGGCAAAATTTTGCATGTAGATATTTATTTGGCTCTAGAGACATTAATCGCAACTATAAAGCCTACGTGAAAAACAAACAACTTTCCATTCAATAGGATTGTTTAGCTTTGGATAGTAGAATTTAAAATATAGGGAAGGAATACCTCTTCCTAAGGCTTGGAACACCTTTGTGAAAAGGAAGTTTTACAAAAGTCAATTGAAAATAAGAAGTTTGGGCTGAAAAAGAAAGAAGTCAGTCATATTCACAGACACAATGAGAGGCTCCCCTGCTTTGGACAGCATTTGGAACTGCAGATACTTTAGAAAGCGTGGACATGAGATAATCTCTACATTCTTTTTGAGGGAGGATATGACCTTATTCCACTCAAAAACAATCTATGCAGTTACTCTCAGTGAATAAAAGCAAAAGAAAGCCAGATTTTTATAACTGGCAAGGTACCTCAAGGTGTGAGGGATGCTTGTTAGCTTGTGAAAAAATACTAAATGCATAATTCCCAGTCTGTGAATTTTCTCTTTTATCTCATCCAGTCCTGCAAAGATTTGAAGTGATTCCAGCATAGTCAGAATTTGAGTCATGTAACAAAAATGAGGATTATCCCTAACCAGTACAACTTCAGACTTGCGTTCCACTAAAACTTCTCCAGTTACTTACAGCAGGGCCTGGAGGACCAACTCTTCCAGCAGCACCAGGGAAACCAGTCATGCCCTAAAAATAAAAAAGTCAAAAGGAAGATTTAGTTTAAAGGAAACAGTGACTTAATGGAAACCAACAATGCAAATGGTAAAAGCCTGAAGACTTACAGGAGGACCAGCATCACCACGAGGACCAGCAGGACCAGCAGCACCAGCAGGACCCTACGTGTGAAGGGTAGAAACAGACAGATGAATCAAGCAAAGACTTGTTATAAGGGAAGTAAAGGAGACTAGTCTCACTCTTTACAAAAAAGAAACATGATTTTTGTTATTTACTTTAATTGAAGGACTTTCGGGCCCCAAAACAGAACAAACTGATATTAGGGGTAGAAAATTCTCATGGACTTCTTAAATCAATATGGTAAGGATTGAAGAGTTGCATAAGGCATTCATGATTCAAACGAATCTGCCTTGCCAATGTTACATGCATCTAAGCAAATCTGGAAGTAAAATGTGAAAGGTGTAGTAAGGCAAAGAACAGCAGGACCTCTGTTTGCACAGTATGACTGCTACAGCCATGTACTTCCAAGATCTGGTACTGGTCTTATAAAACCATATGGGAAGATCCCCAGCCCATGTTATCTTGCAATACTTCACAGTATCTCATACACCGAGGTCTCACTTTCTGCATCATTTCCACCACTTCCCCAGTAACGGGCTGGGTGCATGTGAAACAGTGTATACCTTTGGGCTATAAAGGTGTTAGCACATTAAAAGCTTGTTTGCAACTGGGTGCACAAATTTGCACATATGCTTCCACATGATTGGATCTAAAAGTCAGATTGCGATAGCACATTCTGTCTTTAAGAGGAAGGTTATCAGGGTCCTCAGCTCAGGAACTTACCCACAAACACCCCTTGAATAGTTAAAGATAGACGGATTTTGCTGATCTTCAGTACAAGTTGAAAATTATTATTATTTTTCTCTTCATTTCAGTTCCAGACTCATGATCTGAGCCAACACAAATATAGATCGATAAGGTTTATATAGTATGTGAAAACCAGAATGTTGACTTTCCTCACAGCCTAATTTGAAGTTCTGTTTCTTTTTTTTTTAGTTACCTTTTCAAAATTCAAGGCCTTCAGGTTAGCATATTGCTTGCATAGCACAGTTACGAACTATCAATTTTACAAAAACACAGTTCACTTACTGGTGGACCAGAAGCACCAATTGGCCCAATAGCACCTGTTGGTCCAGTTTCACCCTTCGGACCCTTAGGTCCACGCTCGCCTTTAGCACCAGGCTGACCAGCTGCACCCTAGAGGCAGAAAAGAAACACGCAGAACAAGGAGTTGGAAAAGCAAGCAAAGAAAGTAAAGGAATGGTGTGGCAACAATAAGAGGAAAATGAAAACAATACTCACAGGAGGTCCAGCAAATCCACTAGGACCTACAGGACCAGGCTCACCACGTTCACCCTAAAGAGAAGACAAAGAGGACTAGTTGGAATTGGCTTTAAAAGGGCTTTTTTGTGAATATCATGTCTTTGACATGATGAGCTAATTGAAGGAATTGCTTCTTACAGGAATACCACGGGCACCAGCAGGACCAGCAGGACCAGCAGGACCTCCTTCACCCTGAAACAGACAGCAAGAGACGTTATATGGGGGAAGGCCACAGTTGTCAAAACAGATCTTGTGGTATTGATGCATATACTCCATCTGCCCATGTCTCTGCTTTAATTTACCCTGTGTTAAGAATAATTTCTAATGAGACTTGGACAGGATAAAGAGTCATTAGGAACTAATGTGAGGTTGTTTGACACCATATCAGAACCTCTTCCCACAGTGCGAAGAGGATCATAACCTCAATTGGAAAGAATTCAGAATCTTCTCTGTAAAAAACACTGCCATATAGGTGTACTTCCATTCCCTGCCCTTTTAAGAAAAGGTATGGGGTGCAATGGCAAACTCCCAATAATACTTGCTTCACATAATGTGAGAACTTACAAAACTTATGCACCCTAACAAGACGGAATTGTTTTCTATTAGACTAGAGACTTCCTCTTAAATATTCATACTATGGGTGAACTGTATAAACAAGACACATTTTCATTCAGAGAGCAAACTTACCCGATCACCAGCACCACCAGCAGGGCCGGGAGCACCAATAGCACCAGGGAGACCCTACAGTTAAGAGAATGACATCATTTCTAACAAAATGTAACAAGAGTGACTAGTTAAATTTTTTCACACTTTTCTCCTGGAGATAGGCATGCATCTTTATTTAATATATTTTACATAATCTGGCGTCCTTTGAAGTCTATGCTGTTATTTTCCTCCCAAAGTATGAAATCTGGGGCAAGCAGCCAAAATGTTGAATTAATGTTGTGTGGCTTTGTAGGCTGCCTTTATGATTAGCTCTATGGGCTGAGCTCATAAAGTTCCAGAGGACATCGGACTGACAACTGCCTATGAAATAGTGATCTCTGCCAATGTCATATCTCTGCTTCCGTGCATGAAGAGTGATCACTTCTCTCTCACTCCTCAAACTCAAACACCCCTGAACAAGGGGCTATACAATCATACTAACTTGCACCAAAAGCAAGCAGCTATAAGAGGAAATGGAATATGCTGGAAAATAAAAGTCATAAATATCCTTTTTAGTCACTTACGTTCTCAGGTGCAGCAAGGTAAACTCAAGTAGAACCAAAAGATACTTACACGGGCACCATCTCTTCCTGTTGCACCAGCATCACCTCTCAGGCCTGGGGCACCCTAAAATAAATACAGAGAGGAAACAAACATTATATTGGTAATGTACAAAATAGTTGTCAGAAAGAAGCCCTGAGCTGTTTGCTGAGTGTACAGGTATTAAGAGACACCTACCACGCTGGTTTTGGTTTGGGAATGGACTTTGACTTATTTGATTCTTATTGCTGAGTATGTACTTACTTGCAAAGATAAAATACGTAGACAAAGAGGACTGATATGATTTGACAGAATTATAATCCTGTCTCTTTTATTATATATAAACCTATTTAGTTTCTTCCAGGTACCAAGAATTAAAAATTCAAAATCAAATCAATGTCTATTCCAAACGGTGAATGTAAATACTACATCAAAAGCCCTTTTCTTTTGGTCACAAAAGAACCAAATGTAAAAATTTTCCTGAGTATTCATGTTATATCTTCTATTTGAAGACAGAAAAGGACTGATTAAAAAAAGAGGTCATGAGTGGTCATGTAAAAGGCCATATATTTTATATAACAAAAATAGTATCTAGGCCATCGCTAGTGTCAAAAAGTCAGACTAGCACGCTGTTCTCTTTTTTTTTTTGAAGAACTCCTACTCTTCTGCATTACTCTGCATGTCAGTACATAGTTTTTATTAAAAAGTTGCAAGCAATTTTCATCTTAATCTCTTTATGGTCATTCACAGTTCTATAATGCGCTTACATTGGCTAAGATTTTCTGCTTTTATATATATGTGATGCAATGACAAACTTTTGTAATTTATTTATACATCATATGCACTGCATCAGAGTAGAGCCATTATGGATTTAATTAGATGCTCAGTTCTCCATGATCCATAAGCCCATTCCTGCTGTAAAGCCTATATTCAGATTTAACACTGCTTTCATAAAGGTAAGCTCATTGTTACTCATCCCCGTGAAGCCCTACCTGCCACTGAAACCAATTCTAAATGCTGAGCAAAGATCAGAATGCAGCCTTAGTACCTCAAAATATTGTCAATCTGTTGGACCAACAAAACCTTTATTTACTGTTAACTAATGAGACACCATGAAATACAATTTCACAGCAAATAAAAGTCGTATTTGGGTAACCTGCGTTTTTTTTCAGTTAGTGAAATTCAAGCATTTCCCAGACGTGTGCATATATAACAAAGACCATCAGCTATCAGCTTACCTTCTCACCCTTGCCTCCTGGAACACCTGCAACACCTCTCTCTCCTGGGATTCCACCAGGCCCAGCGGGACCAGGAGCACCAGCAGGACCGACGTTACCAGGCTCACCCTAGCAGGAACAGGATATTATGTAAGAGAGTGTGAAATATGGAACAATATTGCAATAGGGAACAAAAATTTCTCATTACTTATAAGCCTATTATTCTGCTTGCTTGTAAATATACTGAGTAGTAGTATTTGGTCCCTAGCTATTATGCATTTTTAATTTTTCTGCTAGTGAAGATGCTGGACATGAACTGCCTCTGTGATTTTGTGGTCCCATATTCCAAACTAAACCTTAGTGGAAAGACCACACATTAAGATCTTGAAAACTGAGCCCCATACTCAATTAGCATCCATCTAGTGTTATTTTGGCAGATGACCATGCATTATCATGCTAACATTTTGAGGAAAATATTGCTTACTAGACGCAAGGACTTCTTTCCCCAGGTGGGTATAAACAGGTTAGTACGAATTTTAGTCAAAATCTCAGAGTAACAGTACCTCCAGCTAACAAGCAGTATTCAAATTCCAAACTGAAGCTCCCCTTCCATACTCATCAGTGACAAAAAAAAATAAAATATCCATATTAGTGTGCACTAGCTGTCATGGAGCTTTACTACTTGAAGAAAGGGCCCAGTATCCATGGTGTGTGCAGGTTACCTGTTAGCAGCAATCATTTATACTGAGTAAAGAAGGTTTCTGACTGCCCTCATCAGCAATTCAACAGTGAGGCAGTGGTAGCTGGAGAAGACATACCTTGTTACCATCAGGGCCTGGTGGGCCAGATGGACCACGGCTTCCAATAGGACCAGCAGGACCAACAGCACCACTTTCACCAGGAAGACCACGCTCACCCTGTGGGAGACAGTCTGATTTGAGTTTTTCCTTGGATTGTTCTGAAGGTTAGAGATTTAAAAGCACCGACTGGTAGCAATGACAGTATGATGCATTTTTAGCTGAACAAACCATTATTAATATCTGAAATATGCACATTATTTAAACTGGTTGGAAACACTGGCTTTAGCTTTTGACACAAATAAAGCAAAGTTGTCTGAGGTCAGTCAATGGATTCTAGTGGAATGAGGGCCAAGGAAATTGTCAAACAATTGTTTTTACAGTGGCAAAGAACACCAGAGAATAAAGGTGATAACTAAAATCCACTAATGTGACCTGAACATTGTAACAGGTGTAAGGATAAATTTCAAAGAAAATATTAACTGGAGTTGTGGAAATAGCCAGAAACTGTGCTCAAATGCACAGCAGATTATCAAATGTAGATATCTAATTTTTACTAAAAAAGAAATCTCAGATTATCTCAGTGTAATCAAGCAGTAGTGAATAATCGGATTGGGCATAATGGAAGTTTTCAGTTATGCATGAGAATCTGAGGGTTAGAGCAAGAATTATAATGAGATCACGTAACTGATTCAAGGAGAGACAGCACACTACTGAAAAGCACCAATGAGACCTTGGGCAAGCACTGTGGAATTTTTAGGAAGTGTTAGTTTTGTTATACTGAGCGTTGGCAAGACCTAATTTGGAATACTGAATGAAATAGTCTGGCTGAGTACAAGATGCTTAAGAGAAGTGAGAGCAGAGACAGTTAACTGCTGCTACAGTGATGAAGGGAACTTGGGCTGGATAGATTAGCAAAATGAAAGTTTAAAGAAGACACAGTTACTAACAGCCTCAGCTGATTGACATAAGAATGAATGGGAATATTTATCACTCACAAATACATTTAGTCTGGAAGGCAGAATGCTTATGGTCAGAGAAAAGAGGAAGCAGTAGTTCGAATATCAACTTTTTTTTATAAAGAGACTTAGAAAGCAAATAAATAATTGAGCATTTTATAAACTGAAATGTGAAAGCTGACTACTTATTGTAAATGGATTTTTCTGTTATGCAAGAGAGCCTCCACACAAACTCTCTACAGCTGTTTATTCACAGTGCAGGAGTGAAGAGAGGTGAGGGCAGTATCTTCTAATGACTGTTCCAGGCTCTGGATTCAGACTACCATTTGTTCACAACAACATTACATGGGAGGCAGAAGCTGGCTAGCAAGGGTGGTATAACTGAATTGGTGAGGCTCATAAATCTACCCCTTTAGGTAGACGGCAATGGAGTTAAAATTCTCATATGCACCAAGCCTCAGTGCAACACTGTAGGACCAGTCTTTTATCACCTACATTCTCACTGAGAAGTTAACAAAAACTGTATAAGACCAGCTCACCAGGACATCATTACTTGGGTAATATTTGTATTCCTTATACAGAATTTTACTAACAATGGCAACTATTGTATTGTATAATCATATATATCCTGACAAGTAGAAAGAGCAGAAAAAAAATTCTGTTTCCGGGTAGTCTGCTGCAATACATGGTATTCTGTATTTGAGAAAAGTCATTTGTCTTGAGAAACTTGTAAGTGAATATAGTTTACATTAATTCTAAACAGTTTGTTAAGACAAATTTCTACTAGATTTCAGATGAGTCACTCACCCTTGGGCCAGCAGGACCAGGGACACCAAATTCACCATGGAGACCCTAGAAGAGAAGAGATGGATTGATAAAGGTTATTTCAAGAGCAAACTTATTAGCTCAAACTGAACTTTTGAACTTTGTTTCTTAGCAGTAAATAAGAATGCTTCTCAAATTTCAGTAGTATATTGAAAATCTTCAGACTAAAATCAGTTTTCTAGATACATAAGCTGTTTTCATATCACTGCACAAAATCTCAAAGCACACATGCTAAGAGATGCACTTCTCATGTGAAGAGAGTTAGCTATTAAATTTCAAGCTCTTTGTCAGGCACATGCAATGTGAACTCTTTTACACTGGGACATGGAATGATGTAACCACCAACTTAAAGGGTTGTTATGATGCATAGAATGCACAATTTGCAGATTCCATCACACACTAACTGTACAGAACTCGGTGCCTGAATTATCACCAAGTTACCTCCATTGTATGCCACTGTAAACTCACTGAACTTCAGCGGATGGGCAAAGGCATGCAACTGAAGTAATTCTGGTTAGATTGAACCTTACAGATTTCAAAGGAAATCAGGAATATGATATTCTTCATGTGCTGCCTTGTCTTTTATGGAGGATGTTTTATTGTTGCTTATGGCCTCAAAAGCAAAGGACTGTTTTTTTTCTTTTCATAACAGAACGTTAGAAAAAGAAGTATGCTGCAAGTGCCAAAGGACCTTCTCCATTTGTGGCTAACTTTAACAAAAGGGACTATTAAACTTTGCATATAACACAGATCACTTTGTTTTGGCAAATGGATTCAGTGAACTCTTGCTTCACCACAATTGCTAACATAAGGCTTATGCAATACATGCCTCTACTTGTCAGTACCGTATCTGCTACTCACCCTTTCGCCTGGCTTACCAGCTTCACCAGCTGGACCGGAGGGACCTGGCAGGCCCTAAGTGTAAAGAAACAAGGACGCAAATAAAGTTAAGGCAGAAGAACTTCATGCTTTGTAAACCATAGGTAAAAAACAAGCAGAGCATATAGCTTCTCACCTGGAAGCCTGGAGGGCCAGCAGGACCTGTTTCACCCTTTGCACCTTGGTTGCCCTGGATAGAAGAAAATGAATTTGGAAATGAGAAGACACAGTGATGAAAAACAAATCACAAACTGGATTTGCGGGGAGGCTGTTACTTACAGTGACACCAGGAGGACCTTGAGCACCATTGTTTCCCTCAGGACCAGGAGCACCCTAAATATGTTCAAGCAGAAAGTTATTATCAAAGTTTTTATTTGTTATGAGTAGTATCTGTCTAAAGTGCTTCTGTGCCAAAACCAATGGTCTCTGGCTGCTTATTTTGAACTCATACTGCTACATTCAAGTCGAAGCCCTAGGTTTCCTTGACTTACCCATTTGCTCATAAGAGCTTCACTGTCAAAAGGTACTAAAGATGCTTACAAAATTAAATTGCAGTAGTTAACTTTAGGTTATTGCAGTGCCTTCATCCTTTCAAATAATTCCTTTGGAATTACAGGTACAGAAATCTGGCTAGTAGCCTGCATTTTTCCCAGAACAGACCAATTATTTGATTCCTTAAATGGAAGATTTTTGTAAATCTCAACTACCAGTAAGAAAGTGCTGAAAATTTACAGGAAAAATTAGAAACTATACACTCTCCACAAAAATTTGCAAAGGAATTGCTATTTGTTCCTTTTAGTAGGAAGCTAATACCCAATAATTGATTACCAAATCAATATCTAATGAGAGTAATTTTCATTTACACTAATTTTAATCCTCAAGTAACAGTCTCCACTGACGTGAAGCTATACGAATGAATTCCAGCGTGCTTTTCTGTTTCATCACCTCTTCATGCTTGCACAAGACAATGTTATCTTGTAAAAGAGGCTTTGAAAATCTACATTTTCCTTTCTGGAGGTTGATAAAGAAGACATATCCACGTACCCGTGGGCCAGCAACACCAACATTGCCTTTTTCACCAGGTTTGCCAGGTTCACCCTGAAGGTGAAAGCAAAAAAACACAAAAGTTAATAAAGACTTCATACAAGGTTCAGATTATACTACTGGATAGAAGGTGATATTCTCCTTAGTGAAAGATTCATTGTAACATTTCTTTATTTAAAAAAAAGACAAAGGACATCTGGCTTGTTGAACCAGAGAGAAAGAGTAATCATGCAAATAAATACTTTGTCTTTTTCAAAACTCCATTTGATTATTTTTGAGATAGTAATGCAAGCTCTTGGTATGCTGTGTAGTTTTGTATGTAATACACTAATATCTATGCGTGCATGTGTGCACACAGCAACACCATATTCGGGGAAAGAACTATTCTTTGTTTTATCTGTGGGATATATCAAGAGCCCCACTGAAATTGCTGGTAGCTTTTCTTTGAAAGTGAGTGAGATCTGGATTGTGCTCCAAAAATAACAAAGATTTAATGTCCAGCTTCTACAGAACTTTTTATTGGATTGTATATGTAGAAATGATAAAATGAACATGCAGAAATGATAATACAGACATATATTACTCTCATCACTCGAATGTGCAAATATTCCTAAATTAAGTATATTATTGTTTGTTTAGTCGTATTTTAGATAATTGGAAAGCAATTTAAGACAGAACTCTAGAAAGCTGGGAGCCTACAGCTTAGTAGGAAATGGACACTTTCTCTACTGTACTTACAGTGGGACCTTTCGGTCCAGGGAATCCGATGTTGCCAGGCTCACCTCTATTACCAGCTGGACCGATTGGCCCAACCCTACCATCTGCTCCAGGGAAACCCTAGAAAAAGAAAATGTACCTATAAAATGACTGGTGGAGAAAAGTGTACTCACAGAAAGTCAGTGTCATTTAACTTTTAAACACTGATCATACATCACATGCACCTGCATTCCTCCCTTTTTCTCTTTCTCATAGTGCTCTGTATTTCTTCTTCCCCTACCAGGACAAAGACACGATCTAAGACCCACAGAAATGAATGGAAAGTCTTTTTACACATCTTCTGAGTCATTTAGTAGTAGAGTCTTACTGGTTTTAAGTGGCTGTGTTACTGTTCAGAGTTCAGATCTCTGCTTCTTAAATCTCAGTTTATGCCTATGCTTCACATGCACTGGGGAAACAATTAAAACCAGAGTACTTACAACAGGACCTTCTTTGCCAGCAGGACCCGGGCTTCCAGGTTGACCTGGGAGACCCTGGGAAAGGAAAGGTTTCATGTTTTAAGAAGGTAATCAAACCAGCCAACATTTAATCCACACTTTTTTTTTTTTTACAAATACGTGCATGTGCAAGTGTGCACACACATACACACAAATGGGACCATATGTTCTATCAGGTCTACGTCTCATCTAAACCAAAATTTAATTTGGTGGTGTGTGCTTCCATGCAGCTGAAAATGACTGAGGTTAGCGTCTGTTTTGCTCAGATAAGCTCATTTAGGCTCTGCTTTAGCAGAAAGTTTGCAGAAACTTAGTAGTTCACAAATGCATTGAAAACTCTCACTTCATGAGAGGTAGGTAGGAAGGGAAAGAGAAGATTAAAAGGACAAAAGTAATTGCCACGGGCATAACCTGGGTGGATCCAGAACCACTAAAGTTGATGGGTTTTTTTTGGTGAAATCATTAGCAAAATAAAATTGAAATAATTGAGATCAGTCATCTCACATCATTTTAGTACGGTTTGTTCTTCTTTTAGTTAGTTACAGAGGACACATACACCTCAACTGTGATCTTAATGTTCATATTCTGTAAATAATAACAAGCAGAACAAGTCAGTGGAGTGTCCAGTACAAGGGGATGCTGCTCCATGATCGAGGCAATTAGATGCTACCATATACTAAAGAAATGAATTTCAATAAGCATTTTGATGCTGCTTAATCATTTCCTCATGGATGTTTTTTCAGTGGGATGATACAAATAGTCTAACTGTGGCTTGAATAGACTTCCTGCAATTGGATTTCTGAATAAATTTATCCACAAAACATAAGTAGGTTTCTTTTTGCACAGTTCAAACTTACTCTTGGACCCATAAGACCAGGCTCACCAGGACGGCCAGTATCACCATTAGGACCCTTAGCACCAACAGGACCACTAGCACCACGGTTACCAGCAGGTCCCTAACAACAAAAGAAATGAAATTAGGAAGAGGTAGCAAAAATATCACACATTTGTATATAAAAGAAGATGGTTCAGAAATAGCGACTCAGAGACAAGTCTTACCATGACACCAGCTCTGCCATCAGCTCCAGGGAGACCACGAGATCCAGGCACACCCTGCAAGTGAATATGAATCAAATTTAAAAAGGGAAAGAAAAATCTGTTCCTGTGAGGTGGATAATGCTGGCTGAATTTCAGCTTTTCAGGTAGGTCTGCTAAATATGATATTAAGTGCAGCTCTAGGCATACACAGCTCAGCGCAAATGTATATTGTGAAAGAAATCCCTCACTTCCTATCTATTTCTTTAAATTCCACTCTGCTTTTATGAGAGCATTTTCAGGGTTCAGTGTAATCTAACAGGGGGTCTGGCCAACAGCTGGGATCACACAACCTGGCAGGTGTTTTACCTTCACATCTCTGCAGTGTTACTAGCTTCTCTCTGACTCTGTACAGCCTATGCAAGGTGCAATACTGAACCCTTACTTCTACCATAAAAAACCGATGAAAGCATTGCCTTTTTTCCTATCCTTTTCCAGTGAATTCCTACTCCTGCACCTGCACAAAGCTACATGCCTCCTGAAAGCCACTGTGTTGTTTCCTCATCCAGTGATACGCGCACTATAGGCATCCTTGAAGACACTGAATTTAAATCTCTCCCTCACATTACACGTGAGCCAACTATCTCTTCCAAGCACTTATATCTCATCATGAAGCCTTATAGCAAAATCAATGCTAATTCTCTAAATATTAATCAATGGATAGTGCAAAATAACCTATAATTAATTCAGAGATAAGATAATAAACAGCATTAATGCAAAGCAAAAACAGGGTTGGTCCCAACAAATCAAAAGGCTCAGAATAGCAAAACGACTTTTGTCTAGCTGCATTAACACAAATTTAATCATTTATAATTACTTAATTTCCCTTTGTGAATCTAGCTTTATTTCTTCTTTCCTTTTTGCTTTTACTTCTGGAACAGGAAAAGAAAACTTACTCTTAGACCAGCAGGGCCGGGGGGACCAGCAGAGCCAGGTTCACCAGTGCTGCCTCTCTTGCCTTCTTCACCACTTGGACCAGGAGGGCCAGGGGGGCCAGCAGCACCCTATTTCAGCCAAAAGAGGAAAAGAATAAGTCAGATGCTGAGCTACAGGTACTATGAGACTCAATGCATTGAAACAACTCTCACAAATTGCCATACTTACAGGCTCACCCTTGTTGCCGCTCTCTCCCTTGGCACCAGCAGGGCCTGGCTCACCCTAGAGTCCAACATAAAGAGAGATCCTAGAATTAAGCATCATTCTAAAAATCTTTCTTCTACCTGTACAACTTTTTCATGAATCAAAAACGTCTCTAATCATCCAGTGTCATGACTGATTCTATTTTGATATAGCCAGTTAATGTAACTGTATTTTAGGCTTAATGGGCACAAAAACAAACATGTTGAAGATGTTTAGAAATTATAGTAATTGAACTAAGAAATATTTCAGACTGATCCCTCTACTGAGGATACCCCTTTAGGGTCTGATTGTGAGACTGCTGTCACATTTCTCTTGATATCATCAAGATGGACAGTGCTTAGCAGTTCTTGCACCCAAAGGGAGTACAAAGTGAACCTCTTCAGTCTCAGTGAGAGACAGAAACAAGCTACAATGCTTAATTACTCTGAAGCAACAGAAGTGTCTGCATTAAATGTAGAAACATATCTAGAAGAATATTTTACAATGATGGATGCTGTATCCAGTTTTCAAATGAAGACACACAGTAGATAAAGTCACTTACAACAAGTCCTCTGGCACCACTTGGACCAGCAGGGCCAGGAGGACCAGGAATACCACGGGGACCGGGCAGACCAGGAGCACCAGCAACACCAGGAAGACCCTGTTCAACACAGAGAAAGTGTATTGTAAGTTCATTATCTTTTCTGATGCATTAACTGAAACGGGGTGTGGTTTTCTTTCTTAAAGCAAGTAAGTGTGCACATGGCTATACTTACAGCTGCACCTTTAGCCCCAGGAAGACCATTAGCACCAGGGTTGCCCTATTAAGGCAGAACAAATTATACTGGTTAATTCAAAGTCTCAAATGCATCCATCTGACAATAGATAAAGACAGGAAAGTTACTCACAGGAGGTCCAACAGGACCACTGGAACCAGGAAGCCCAATCTCTCCTCTTGGACCAGCAGGACCAGTAGGGCCAACGTTACCAGCAGGTCCGATTTCACCCTGTTTGAGAAAAGGATAAAGCTCTGTATCAGTATCCAGAGTGCTAGGGCAATCGCAGAGCAATTTTATTAGCCTGACACTATGAAGACAATCCAGTATATGCTCCTGTTTCAGAGTCCAGGGAAACAACAAGCTGAGAGCCCGTACTGGATTTTCAAGGCAGTGAAGCTGGTAAGCATAGGTAGACCCCATTAAAGGTGATGGACAACATGGAACAACAGATGCTCAGCGTATCTGCATTATTACAGAAGGCTCACCTACAAAATTAGAATTAAGATTCCAGTCTTCTCTACAGTCATGAGTCTCCAGCAGTGGCCTAAAATGTCTCAATGTGTAGGAGACCTAACTGACAGTTATCTTGTACCTTAAGCTGTCATTTGCATGGATGCAAAATTTGCCTGGTCAGAGAACAGGTGAGCAAAATGTGCCTGGTCCAGTGCTCACAGTGGTGTAAATGACAGGGAAAAAGATTCTTGATACCAACCTCAGAAACTTGTATTCGCCAAATCTATTATAAAACTCAATCATGTAGTCCACAAGGACAAAATGGTATTGCCCATTTTCAGCTTTAGCTGAAAAGTTTAAATTCTCCATCAATTTCATTCTCCATCAGTTTCAAGGACTCAGGTTGGAAGGATCCCGATACACAACTCAAGCTTCTTTACCCTCCTCTACTTATGTCAAGTGATGTAAACTGCTATTTCGTTTGTTTGTCATGATTGTCACCTTTCAAAGGTGTATACAACCACACCACATAGGATGTGGTGAAAAAATTAGGTTACACCTGCCTAGTATCAATTATTTGAATCAGCTCCCTCCTAACTCAATTGTAGCTACAGCTCCCAGACATGACTTGCTGGCTATGCTGGCCTCCTGATCTTTTCTATATTTGAGACAGATGTAGGTCCACATCCAAAATACAAGACAATACAGCCACTTACGGAATGGACCAGGCCCAGGATCCCAAAGCAGATCATTTCTTCCAGTTATATGGTTTTAAATAACAGGCGAACTCTTCAGTGTGTGCGTGTGTGAAATAGCTACATCAACATTCATACACAAATCTCCCCAAATACAGGAGGAATCCTTCCTCATTCTAACTTGTAACTGATAAGATGGTACTACCACTTCAGGTGATTTTTGCTGCCTACCAATACTAGTTATCATATTTTATATTCACTGTCAAATGTACCTGTAGAAGCAGATATTCATACCTTAGCACCAGGAGCACCTGGGAAGCCTGGAGGACCAGCAGCACCAATGGGGCCCTACGAAACCAAACGGAAGCATTTGAGCAAAGGCACTCAGTGATGACACAAGAATTTTGCTGAAATAAACAAATTCTAAATGCACACGCACATAGACATTTCTGCACATTACAACCTTGGAATATTATTTGCCTTTTGCAACTCCAAACAGACAGGTTCGGTTCATTACAAGCAGTTGAGAGTAAGGTCAATGCTGAAAAACACTTGTAGTGTATCTGAAAAACCATGAATTAAGCAATGAAGCCAAACACGTGAGGAAGAATTAAGAGAGGATAGGTAGAGGCAGGCATCTGCAAGACAAGATGTCTTGCTGTACAGTCCCAAAATGAATGAGGGGGAGCACTGCACTCTGCAACTGCAGGTCTTAGTGCGGCCATTTCTAACATATTTACAGTGTAGGGATGACAGTGTGCACTTTCACACCAGTAATTGTTCAGACCTCTCACAAGAGTCCATTGTTGCTGACAGAATTTTTTCTTCTTCACACATGGGAAGAGAATTGCTAAGATCTCTGCATCAGTTTACAAGCCAGCACTTAACACAGCTTATATTGAAGTCATCAAGAATGTCCAAGAATCCAAGAAACTGGATCAAGCTTAATGGCTAATGAAGATAGGAGTTGCTTATAAAATATGAATGAATTAGAAATATTGATTCGTATCCAGAAAAATACAGTTTGAGGCAGTTAGTATGTGCTTAAACTTCTTTTATGGCAAAGGCAACAGCATTTCAGCTTGCCCAGGCCTTCTACCGAATCTACCAATTCTAGTGATTGCTATGAGATTAATGATTATGACAGGACAAGCTTCCTAGTGTACAGTACTCAGACACCAAAAGAAAAGATACATTAATGGATTCACAGCCTGTTATTCTTTAATGCATAGTAATACAAAGGGATAATTTTTCTTTGATTATTAATAAAATATCAAACTCATTCGTAGCTACTGGGGATTGATTTCCACTTTTGTGAGCTGATACCTATTGTAAAATTGCCACACAAAGAATAAAATAGGTCAGCCTACAAAGCGAAGAGGAATTGGCTTCTGGCATTAAATAACTGGGTACGTGGCATTCTCACTGGTTTTGCACAAGCAAAGAAAAAGATTAAATGCCCTGTAAAGTACCTATAAAAAGATAAACATTCTGAATTTCCATTATGGTGACTCTTTTTACATTTTAAATTCCCAGAGGGAAAGGAGAATAACAATACTTTTGTTCTATCTTAAAAAAAAAGTACTATACAGAATGCTTGCAACATGATAACCTAAGTATGTGCAAAATAACTTTACTGGTATGGACACCAGAACCCAATGCAAGTTTCTGTTGCTGTCCAGTCAGGGTAACACCTCTGCAGCCGGCAGCTCCAGAATATTTTTCCTATGGTACCTCATTTACCTTCAACATAGCTAAAGCAGTTTGGCTCCTTCTACCATCAGAAGTATCACATGAGATCTTGGCTATGGCATCTATCAGTCTCTATTTTAAATGCAGAATCATATATATTTTCAAATGCCCTATGTGGGAGGACTGAAGTGAAAGGACCTCTGCTAACATTTCTATTCTGCTGAAGGATGACAGATGTTTGCTGTGACAAGGAGCATTAGAATCAATTCCTGGTAAAGTTGACCGAACCAAGTATGGCTACATCATTAATGTACATTTTGAAGGCAGGAAGGAAAAGCTACTCTGGACTATTTCTGATTTATTGTTATTTTTTACAGCTTTGAAACTGTATGTTTGTACACACATTTATGCCACTGAAATAAATGAGGCTTAGTAAAGTCAGTGGTGTGTTATGGCAACACTAACTCCTTTAAAAAGGGTAAATCTATCTTGCGGGTGCAAATCTACATCATAGAGTGCATATAATACTTTCAGGACTTATGTAGTATTAGTCATTTGCAACATATGCATTAAATCTACCTGTTGAAAGGTATAGTCTTTAGTTTTGGGATGAGAATTATTCTGTCTGACTGGCACAAATAAGGATTTTGTTCACAAGCTTTTTTGCTATGAATTCACAAGTGTAAATGAGAGAATATTTTGTCCTTTAGATATAGATGTGTTTAAAATAAATTCCAAGGATCTCAGCATATTGTCTCAGCAAAGGACATATGTTTTTCAAATCCGTTTTGTGATGATCTATTAAGCAATAAAAATGTACGTTTAAAACATCCACACAAGCAACTTCTTTGAGGCCTGAAAAGTTATCTGTAAGTGGAAAGATGGGCCTAAGGCCTAATGGAGCTAAGTTGTTAAAGATCAAGACTGGAACTTACTGCAGGTCCAGTGGGGCCAGCGCTGCCATCACTCCCACGAGCACCCTGTAAGCAGAGAACACAGTAAGTAGAAACTGGAAAGAGTCAAACAGAGAAAGCCACACTAAGTGGCTGGCCATTAGTACCAACAGACAGATGGGAAGCCACTTACAGCTGGTCCAGGGGCGCCTATTCTTCCTCTCTCACCAGGGAGACCGCGAGCACCCTGAAAGAAAAATTAACTCATTTTGACCTGTTCACTAAACAAAGATATGCAGATTTTTTTTTCACTAGCTAAGTCTCCGTGTGAAGTGGATTGCAGCCAAGCAATTCTGTTCCAAATATTAATGTATCATTACATTAGAGCATCTAGCCAGCTGGACCACCACTAATGAAAGTAATTGGCCGAAATGCTGGCTGAACCATACCTATCAGATATTCCACAGCAGCACCAAATACTTACAGGTTGTCCTGGGGTACCGTTTTCACCAGGGGCACCAGGTTCTCCCTACGAAAGAAAAAATTCACATGCTTAAGTTACTCAAAGGATTCCTTGGACAAGTGAACCAACTTGCTCCAGGCCTTCTCTTTTTAGAAGATTTCAGCTGAAATTTGTCTAGGCTGTCTTTACTCCCTTTCTTCATTCTGTTAGATGTATGCTACAGAGCAAATATAAGAGAAAGGGCTAGAGAACAGTCAACTACCAATTCAGATCAAACAGCAACTTTTTTTTAGCTAGAGGAGAAAGAAAATGATACTTTCTTTTGCCCTAGGTAAAGGCGACAAAGTTCCTAACCTGTGCTGTCAAATGACTAAAAATAAGGCAGAAATATCTGAGCCAAATTCTTATGACCAATAATACTGATATGAATGACAACCACTAAAACATGACTTATTTCCCTTTAGTATTAGGAGTTCTAGATAAGCCCACAGTTTGTCTAGACTGACTAAAGTTTGTCAGTCAAAGTTCGTTCTAGAGCACCAGGAGCAGTATCATGAGCATATTTGGATGCACCAAGTCTTAAATGCTGCAAACTGCAGAAGTTTTTGCATTAATCACAATTAAATAACATTATATTTGTGTTTTCAGTCAAATTAGCATTCCTAATAACCATTCCTTCATTTACTTATTTATTAACTTTATCCACTTTTAGTCTCTAAAGATTGGACAGAGTGCTTGTTGTCTCATTACCAAACGTTTTCTGGAACTTAACAAGTTGCAGTGATATTGGAAAATACCATGGTACTGTTAATAACTCTATAAGCAAGTAGTGCAAAGCTCTGGTAAGCAAGCAATAATGAGGATTAGTATTTGACCCTTTCACTGTTACATTTAAAGTTTTTGAATGCAGATCTACTGTAAATGAATCACCAGCAGTAAAATTTCCTACAACCCAAAAAGCAGTAGTGTTTTTTAATAATACTGCTATTAGGCACTGAAGTGGAATGGGAGTGATGAAGAAACTGAGAGGAAGAGCTTGTTAAATATGTTTCTAGATCGCATTTAAGAAAAACTTTCTTAAGCACAGTGTTCTAATATGCACTAAGCTAAGGAAGACAAAAAGGAAGAAGTCTGAAGCTCAAGTAGCCTTAACTCAGAAGACCACTGCGTTTACCCAAAGTTTTAGCAGAAAGGCTTACACTAAAGCATGTCTCACACAGCAGGCCCTTCTAGACAAATATGATTCTCATTTTAATGTGCTTTTGAAAAAACACCCAGACCCCAATTACATTCCATAGAAAAGCAGAGAAAGACAATTATTAGGAGCCCAGTTCTACTGCTCTTACTCATTAGCAGTTATTACTTGTCTGAAGACTCAAGGATAAGGCCCCAACGTGACCTCTCATCTTGAGTTGCATGTATTTGTCCTACATGGATCTGCTGACTTCCAGATTACTGCAGCTGGGCAATATTCAGTGACAACATCGAAGATCAACTGGAGAAGATTTCATATGCATTTCCCTAAAAAGAGCTACAAATACATCCTGCATTTTCAGATTTCATCTTTACCTTGGTGCCAGGAGTACCAGGTTGTCCCTTCTGACCATCCAGACCATTGTGTCCCTATATTGAGTAGAAAAATAAATGTTAAGTATGTACTTTCTCATTAAATGCTATACACAAACTATGCATTCTCTTTTGCCAGGAAATATTCAAAACTTCAGAGACGTTAATGCATTTAGAATATATATTCTTGACTTCGGGGGGATTTTCAGGGGTTTTCAGTACGTTGAAGAGCTGTCAGTTAACTATTCAGGGAAGAAGTACTCATATACTCACCCTAATTCCCTTAAAGCCAGGCAGACCAGGAGTTCCAGGGAAACCACGAGCACCCTAAAAGGGCACAGAGCATGAATGATAGTCTCTCATGTAATACAGTTAAAAAATAAAGAAAAAACATAAGTATTTCATTAACATTACTGAGCAGACTGTGGTCTCTCTCACTCAACTGAGGAACACAGTCCACTCTCAAACCTCCCCGGATCAGATTTGTTCCAGGTCTAACAATAATCAACTTGATTTCTCAGTTATGAATCCCAGAAATTGCATTAATTAATCTGTGATAGCACAGCTATTTTAGCATTCTATTTTACCTCTGTTACTAGTAAAGAGGTGTGAGGAGGGAGGGGCAGGGAACAAAACAAAAACGTTAACTATATGATATCCCTGATATCATGATAAAGTAAGAAATAGAGATATTGAGATTACTGCATATAAAGAATATTACTGGATCGTTTATGGAGTGCATTCAGAAATATCATTAGAGGTTTCATTGATAAGAGTACTATTTCATACAATAGACAGTAGATCACTACTTACTTGAGGACCAGCAACACCCCTCTCACCAGGTCTTCCAGGTTTGCCAGGGTGACCCTAAAAATGCAGTAAAAATGCACTAAGAGGGAAAGCTCATTTCATAAAAGAACATCATAAAGCTTTTAAAAAAGAAAATACATTAGGAAAGATTTCTTTCAATAAACAGATAACTTGGGAGCTTCCCTTTGCCTATGTTCAGGAAACCAAAAAAATGTATCTGGAGAGGTTTTAAAGTTATCTATTTTTCCAACAAATAGCATCATTTGTACTATTAAATAATTATTTCAGGGGCTTACTTATTCTATCAAATATTATAGAACAATGTAAAAGTGATGGTCAGTAGAATGCTTAGCTTAACAACAACTTAATGTTAGAGTTGAATCACAGCCCTGAAAGAGATGAAAAACTTAATGACTTACATCTTCACCAGCCTTTCCTGGAGGACCAGGGGGACCACGAGGACCTTGGGGACCCTGTTAAAATAGATCAAGTATTATGTCAAGTCAGACGAGTTTCTTCCCTGGTTTCTGACTTGAGTATAGGCATAGCAGGAGCCTGAACCAGCTCAAGGTCCCTACATACTAACTGCCTTTGCGCTTTGTGAGTTTCAAATCCGAAGGAGTAAATATGAATGTTCATCTGTTTCTGTAACAGGAATATCCAATTCAAACATTCAAGAGCAAGCAAATGGATGGGAGTAGCAGGCCTAAGCATTACAAGCCCATCTTTGAATTTTATTTCTAATGCTAATAGCATCTATATGTGAAATCTGTACTTACTGTTTGTCCAGGTTCACCAGGCTCACCAGGAACACCTTGAAACCCAGGAGGACCCTAGACAGGACAGGAGATTTTATTAGTGTTTGAACAGGCTATTTTGTGATTTTATAGGTATCAAAAAATCCTTCTACTGATTAACATTGACTGTACTTACAGGAGGTCCAGATGCTCCAGGTGGGCCTCTAGGTCCCATTAAACCCTAGGGAGGAAAGATAAATCATTAAAAAACAACAACAACCAAACACTACTACATAAACTCATCTACAATACCTGTTCGTGGTGTTCCTAAAATTCTGGTAAAAATGGTAATTTTCAGCATACCATGTTCAAATGAAATTTGAGGAACTTAAAAAGATCTGCATGAATTTGCAAAGGCAGTCCAAACACAAATAGATCTGATGCCAGTGAATCCTGTGAGATGATTCAGAATGTACCACTATGGCCGACAACCTTGTGATCAAATATCTCATTCTATTGTAGCTCATTGACAAGTGCTTTCACACTCTGGCTCATTCCTGTGTACACAATACTTTCTTGGGAATGAGCTTCCAGACTTTAAAGGTCATAACAACATATTAAGAAAGGCTGCATTTTGGGGCCTGTCAATTTTGTCATAACTTTCAAGAAGAGACATTGGAGAAAAGGATAATTAAAAAGGTAGAGTGGAAAAAAGGGAAAATAAATGTGCATAAATGTCAGTGTTACTAGGAACCGGGAGGTTCATACATCATTTCAGAAAGCTAATGCAGTAAAAGGCTATAGCTATAAAAATATACACTAATTCTAGTCCAGAAACTAATACAAACTTGTTTCTGGGCAGTTTGAATCATCTATGGTGCATAAGCCCTGTGAATCTGTTCACAAGCTACATTCCATAACTGTCTTCCCTTCTTTTCTGTTTTCCCAGTCTCTCATGCATTCTTGTCACTTGATTTCAGGAAGTTGAAAATTCCTCACAGAAGGTAGAATTTACTGCTTTTTCTGTCAGTGAACCCTCACTGAGTAAAGAAATCGGAGCTAAGAGTTGTGACACCCCAAATAAATACTCATCTACATTACTGTCAGACATCAAAGGCCGAGCTTGATTAAAAATTATCCTGTTTTCCTTTAGTTATTATCTAAATGGACGTAAACATATTTTCAAAAAATAATCTGTTATATTGTTTTCAGGAATAGAAACAAGTACTTGACCCAGAACAATCCTAGGCAGCTTTCATCCTGCTGTTCACCCGCCCATCAGACTCACCTTCTGTAATGTCAGTGAGTGAGGTGAACTTAACCCATAACTTTGCTATCTACATGCACTGAAAAATACTTGCTAACATCGGCAAGGGTTAGAAATTTGTGTAGAGACACAACAGACTCTTTAGATGCTAACACCATACACAGCAGTTGGCAAAGATTCCTCCTCAGAATAGCCTTGTAGTAGCAAGTCATAGAACCATAGAATCATAGATTCTAGATAGCAATTTCAGTTGCTCAGAATCAAACGCTGAAGTTGATGTCCTACCAAATATGTGCACTGCAAGGATGCCAAAAGAGTTGCACAACCTCTGGGAGAAAAAATGGTCACCAACTGGACCTGAGATACTGAGCTACTTTCTTCATCTAGAAATCTATGTCTGCTGTAGTCAGTATCTCTACAACTAATCTAATTCCTAAAACAGACTTCCTCTGTCTCAACACAGATAGAGTACACTGTATCAAAGCACATGTGCTATCTGACGTCAGATGATGACATTCACTGATCCGTAAAAGTGTGACGAGCGTTAAAGCACAAGACCCGGTAGTGCTATATTCAAGTTGAGGTTACAGTCCTAAGACTTATCAGACATTTCACACTGTGATCTATCTAGGGATCAGTTTACAACCTGGCTCCACATATATGATCAGAATGCTAATTTTCAAACTATGCTTTGAGTTAATACAGCTGGAGTAGACACAAATACATGTTTATGCAAGTTACCAAGTGCTAAATCATATACTTGCCATAGGTCCGGGGCCAAAGTCAGCCGCTTTAGATGGATCATATTGAGCAGCAAAATTCTGTAGGTGACAAAAATTTGAAATAAAAGTCACTACAATTCTTACTTTAAAAAGTATTGATAACTCTCATTCTACACGTACACATCATCTGATTTGCTAGACAATATGTTGAAGCAACATACTTAAGACTCAGTAAACATGACCCTATTTCAAATACATTTCTATTCACCTGTTTCCAGAAAGACTTGATTTCAGTAGCAAGTCCCTTTCACACACTGGCCTCAGCTATCCACCCAGTAGTGACATACAGGCACTGAAATAGTGTGAACTGAAAATAAAGTATGTAGGCTCAATGCACATTAAAAAATTGAAAACATTATTGAATCTCTTAAATAATTCTGCGTCATTTCCAATGACAACAGTTATGTGTATTTTTAGCCACATTTTTGAAGTAAAATTTACAGTCCAGCCCTGACAAACTATTGGATGAAGTGGGCCCATCAACTTCAAGAAGATCTGTAGAGCATGCAGACTTAGAAACGCTGCACTGGATTTTTCACCTTTTAATCAATGAAAGTCTTATAGGCAAACACACATCTAGCCTTCTTCACTACAATGGAAAAAAAGTTATATGCAACACAATTGAAAATCCTTTCCTTGCTTGTTTTGTTTTATTAGCATATTAAAGTTAGCAAAACTAATAAAAACAGTTGAGGTCTGCTAATACAAAAATAAATTTTAGCTATTCATAAGGTAAGTGTGTTCCATGCAGGAGGGTTTATAATACTCAAAAAGAACCACTGTCTGCATGCTCTCTGCCCAGTGTCTAGCAAAGAGTTAAAGCCAGCACTCTTCAGAGCATACATAATGGACAGTTTTGCAGAAGGTGTATGTATACCTGTCCACTTAATGTTCTGCAGTATTAATACAGATAGATATGAAAAATTCTAAAGGAAAAGAGGTGCTGACTTCTAAGTATGGACTTTTAGTTTATGGTTACTTTTCTCCAGCTTATTCCAGTACAGTTGCTTTCTCTTGAACACAACAGCCCATCCATTTAACAGCACAGGCTTCATCAAGTTGACTCCTAACTCATAACACATTATGGTGGCACAAATCTAATGCCAATTAACAGGGTTGATTTGCTCCTATGCATACACCTCTGCTGAACATAGAATCCAAAGTTGCCAAGGAAAATATAGATCCTAAGGAGAGTTTCACTGGAACCCAGACCACAAATCTCATGCCAATCACACAAGAATGCTTCCTCTACTCTCCAGTTCAATGTCAGTGTTTCCCGGCAAATATGCATTTAGTCTTCAGTTGTCACAAAGCAGAGATTATCAATTTCAGTAATAAAAAGTTTGGATGTCTTACTCCGCCAAGACCTGGAGGACCAGGGGGGCCTGGAGGACCTGGTGGACCGTCTTCACCATCTCTGCCTGGTGGCCCTGGTGGACCCTAGAGACAAAATGAGGATTATAAAGTGAACATTAGAAGTAGCTCACAAAGTCTCTGCAGCGATGAGAGACAACCAGGTACCTACAGCACATACTGCAGCAATGCTATATGTACAATCTCCATACATGACTGACATCAGAAAATAAGCATAGCTTGAGCTTACATTGCCTTGCCACTCCTCATTTCAGACATACACTGTAGTATCATATTTCAGAAGATTTACAAGGGTAATATTGGATCTGCGCTACTAACCTCCAAACTGAGAAGCAACCAAAGCCTGGACCCATGAAGACCAGGTTACCCATGCGGACCCACACAGCCTGTCAGACGCTATTTGCAAGAGCTAAAAAATTTCCCTGACAAACTGAGGATTGACAGGTCAGCCCTACTAGTATGAACCAACAAAGATCCAGAATAAGTCAAATGCCAGTTTTTATCAGTTCAGATTATTTGCTGCTATAACTGCAAATCTGACCACAACAAAACACTGCTTTTCTACAGGTTTTGATAATACCATTCTGCTATCACTGTTGTAACCACTCCTACAACAACGTGAAACAACATGTATTCGGTCCTGAATATTTGCCTTTACACTCTACCACCCTCAGTGCACAAAGCTGGTCAAGGTTCGCTATCACAGTATTTGAGATGAGGCGTTTGATTTGGGCTAGGTAAAATCCAAAATTAAAATCTTACGGATTTCAAATGGAGAAGAATTAGGCTTGCTGTCTTCAGAACAAAGTACGTATCTCATCTAATTAAACAGATTAAGTCAGTGGTAGTTCAAACCAAATATCCAATTGACCATATAGATATACTCTTCCTAGTAGTTCTCATTGTGTTTGAGAGCATACTAAGACCTAAAAAACTTTCAGTAGCTCTCTATCAGTAATAGGCATTTTCATTTTTAGAAGATGATACAAAAAAGTACATGATAACCACACATTTCTCAGATAAGGATGTGAATTTCAGAATACAGCTTCACAAAAAGTAGCCGTGATGCAGAAGCAAATCAGAAAGGCAGGTATCAGCAATATGAACAGACATCACAATTAAAGTATCCAGCCACTTTCATCTATGGCTACACTTATAAAAAACTTTAACAGTACTATACCCACTTTCACTAATAGCTATCAACAGGAGAGCTTTTTCAAGCTACCTTTGGAGATATAGGTATTGAATGATCCTCAAAGCTATCTTTGTCTATTTGCGTTTTACGTAAAGAGCTTCTCTTTATACTGTCCTGTTCAAAGACTGCCTCTTTATGCAACAACATTCTCTTCATTCATGCACTACTTCCACTGTGTGCAGTTGGAAAAAAGTTTTTCAAACCATCACTTGCAGTGCTAGGCTGTTCTCCAAATGGAATCACATCTGATCAGGTACAATAACCATAGTAAGGTTGGTAAGGTATTGCCAGAGTAGCATTGGTACACAGATAATTTCATTTCTTTTTAATGAAATTGTACTTGCAAGCTTCTACAAGTACATTAATCTCATTAAAATCTAAACCTGTTTTTTTCTACTGATCTTCCAACAACTGTTCAAAAACCACAAACAAATGAGAGTCAGTTTACTTCCTTACCCTTTCTCCCTGTGGCCCTTTGTCTCCTCTAGGGCCCTGTTGGAAGAAAATAGAACTTAATGAGTTACTGTGGAAATTTTCCAGGATGATACAGGGAAAGAGATACATTAAGAATGATCGGTGTCCATGAAAACAGGAAAAGAAGACTGCATAGATAGGTCCTAAACTTATTTTCCATAGTATACTCTTTGACCTCAACAAGCTATTAGAAACAGCTCAGTTACTATCATCACTACATCAGTTAAAGTATCACAGCATAGAAGTACTTGCACAGTTTGTTATCTACTGAATAATTGTTATTTAACAATAGCGACTTTTCAAAATAAAATGGTATCTACTTAGCCTTTCAGATCTGTATGGATACTGCTGTACTGTTCAATTCATGAAACCCTTCCAAAGGAACTCCTGTTGAACAAGAATCCTTTCTTGATGCAGTTGGGTTCTTGGTATGCTTAGTTCTGCTCTTGGATAAACCAACTTAAATCCAAAATTTGAATTTACCATTTTGCTAAGTTATTGCACCCATTATTCTCTCATTTTTACTTCTTACTTATCTCAGTGAGCACTGGGAAATAATGCATTTAGTCAATTTTGTCATCCAACATTCCACAGAATATTACTCTGCTCAGGAATATTTGATGTCATCTACATCTCCACACAAGAAAAACGAAGCTACTTACCTTCCGCCCTGCAGATGCCTGGAAGAGATAAGGCAGAGAATTAGAAAAATGGTACAAATTATCCCTTTTTTCAAAAAAAAAAAAAGTACAAACTTAAATTCATCTTCTTGCAACCCTACAATTTCTGCCAGTACCATATATTTAAGTATGCCCTATGCTTTTTAAATTACTAGCAAGGCTAAGAGTTTATTATATGGTGAAGATATATGTACCTACATTAGAATCTTCTGCTGAAGGCTGGCAATTTTATACTTATTATAGCCTACAAATATAACATAAATAGAAATCACACCTGAGTTCTCTCATAATCCTTCTGTGCAATGAAATTGAGCCTGGAAGACTGGCTTTCTCCAACCCAAACTGCCAGGTATGATGTCCGAACACCACTGCTCTGTTATTTCTCCTCATGGTCTTTACACCTATGAAGGCAGTCCCTCAAAAAGGCCAGCCCACTGCAGAAATTGGGGTGGGTACATTTCCAGGCAGTCCCTTCAGGACTGGTATCTTCCCATGGCCACCTTGGGAACTAAGGTTAGTACACAGTAGTGCCCTGATGAGGTAGTCTAGCTTGTTAATGGAAGTTGATAAAAAAAATCATACTGACCTCACTCACATCTGCAGAAGAAAGGGAAAGAAAAAAGAAAAGAACTCATTAGAATGCAGATTCCATTGTTTTAAAAGGTTTACCTTTCAATGCTTTTAAATAAAAATGTGATTTTTGCCAATTTTCTTAATGCAATTTCTTTCTCTTAATGCCATTATCTCAAACTGTGTGAACCTACAGGTACAATCGCTCTATTTTTTCCAAGTCAAAACAGATTTTTAAATGAAATTAAAATAACTCAAGAGATGTTTTCTATAATCCTGCTCTAAATGTGCTAAAAAATATGTCTCTCTCAAAAAAATCACATATATATTTTCACATGTGTACATGCAACAGCTGAATGAAATCAGATGTGACATATGTGAAGATACTAATTGGAAGGGGTAATTTTAAATTTTAATATAAGTGGGCCTCCTTACTCTTATGGAGAATATTTAGGCACACCTATTTCCAAAATTTCCTGTAAAATGTCTTTGTGTAGAGCAGAGAACTGTTTGAAGCTGTCACCCACCAAACGGCAACCAACTTTCTTTGTATGCTATTCACTATGAAGAATGCTCTTGCTCATTAGTTGGAGGAAACAACTTTCAAAGTCTGTTTTCTGAATTTCAAGCAGCAAATTACCTATTTTGGCTGAAATTTAGAAACGCCTCGCACCACAGTTCAATGCCAGAAACCTGACACGTTGTTCACAGGTTTTTGGGCATGCCTCCCCCCAATAAAGTGTCACTTGAGCAATGTATTATCACAGTAAATTCAAATGGTTCATGCAGCAAAAAAAAAAAAAAGGCAATACCGAAGCGCAAAACATTACTAAGCAGCACTACGGCGGGTTACAGATTGCCTATAGCAACTCAACGTAAAATGCAAAAAGTGGCCGCTTTCAGGTGATGGTGGCACACTGGGGACGGGGGGACTCCCACCCGAGCCCCTCAGCAACCCAAAGGGCACCGGCGGAGGCGCTCCTACCGCCGCCAGTCACCAGAGGGAGGAGAGGGGCCGGGGGCGGCCCGCAGCCCGCTGGGCCTCAACCAGGGTCCCCGCCGGGCGCGGTCCCGCCGCGGCTCTCGGGTCTCAGGTACGGGGCTGCTCACGGCTTGAGGCAGCCTCGGCAGCGCGGGCAGCCCGATGGGGGCTGTGCTGGGGTAACGCAGCAAGCCCCCCCGCCCCCCATAAGGCAGCTTCTTCGGAGCAGAGGCGGTTGGGGTAGCGTTTCCCCAACTACTGCACAGCGAAAGGCGGGGGAAGAGGTGCGCTTTTGCCCCGGCCACGCGTGTAGGGGGCGAATCTCTCCTACCACTGTATGCGAGAAGGGACTGACTGCACTTCTCCCGCAGCAAAGCGCGGGAAGACCAAATCCTCATGCCAGGGAGTGGAACCCTTTATAGTCTCGGACTAGAGCTGATATCCCTGCTCGTCCGCTCCTCTCCTGCCTCGTAATGCCTCCCCCTCTCAGGAGACGCCAGGGACAGCGATTTCAGCACGCGAGGACCCCCACCCTTCGGAGCTGGCTCCGCGGCTGCTCCGCGCTCGACCAGCAGGCGGCGCCATAGTGCGCGGCGGGCGGCGGCGCGGCACAAAGCCGCGGAGGGACGGGGAGAGCCGCGCCCGGTCCGGGGAGCGCGGAGAGGGTGAATCCGGGCGCGCTGCTGGCCAGCACTCTGCTCCTGGACTTTATGCCTCTGCACCTGAATTAGGGCTTTGCGTTCTCCTTGGGATACGAGCCCATCTTCTGTTTCTTTCTTTCTTTTTTTTTTTTTTGTTGGAGGGGGGAGTGTTATCTCGTTGGCCTTTTGCCATCCGTTGGTAGTTCTGAACTAGAGGCGCCGCTCTGAGACGGAGGTGGCAGCTTTAGAGAGGTTCTCCGGAGCGCGCAGAGCGGGACAGCCACCCCCTGCCGCCACCCATGCCACGAACAAGCGGAAAGCACTTACGTTGGCTTGTTGCTAGGTATGAAGTTACTGCGAGCAGCAACAAAATCCGCGTATCCACAAAGCTGAGCATGTCTACTTGCTAGACATGCAGACTCCTTGTGTTGCAGAGCCCCCGGACGTGGTTGGCTATTACCTGCAGGACGCAGGCATACAGTCGCGAGGAGTAACTCCAAACTTAGCAGAAACCTGCTGCCCGGGATGCTAAATTAATCAAGCCCCGCTCCGCCCTATTTATACCGCAGGAGGGTCCCGCGGCTGCGAGGCACCGGCGACGCTGCAGCCAATGGGCGCGCGGCGGCCGCGGGGCCCGCGCGGCTCCCAGCGCTGTCACGTGCCCACCGGCCCCAGCCCGGCGCTGCTCGGCTGCGGGGTCGGGGGGGCGAGGGAGGGAGAGAGGGAGGGGAGAGGAGAGGAAGGCGGCGGCGGCGCTAAATTGGTTCCATGCTTTGAGGACGTGGACACTTTGAGGCTTTCGGAAGGAAAATCTGACTCGCCGTCTGATTTTTTTCTTTTTTTTTTCAGACGTTCCCCCTCCCTCGCCCTGCTTTGCGGGCCCCGCCGGGCGGGGGGCAGCGCCGGGAGGCCGCTCCCGGGGTTGTCAGAGCGGGAGCTGTCCAGGGCCTGGGGCAGCGGCCGGGGGAGGGCGGCACGGCCTGCGCGAGCCCTCACGCCGCCCTACCGAGGGCAGCGGGCGACGCTCCCCTTCCCCCTCCCCTCGCCGACAGCCAGCGCGGGTGCTCCCTACGGCGGGCACGGGGCCGCAGCTCAGCCCTTCCCGTCGCGGCGGTTCGCCCTCCAAAAGGAGGACCCTGCGGGCAGGGAGCCGCGCGTTCTCCCTCCCGGCCTCGCAGCGTGCGGCACGGAGCAGCCTCTGGTGCCCCACCGTCCCCAGCGTACCCCGCCTACAGGCCGGGAGCCCCAGGGCGGCTCCGTGGCGCCGGAGGAGGGAGGGCACCCCGCAGCGCCCCTGCGCGCCCGGCACCCAGCACCCAGCCGAGGGGATCTCGCCACGTCTGGCGTCTGCCTTCCGGGGTGGGGGGCCGCACAGGCCACCCCGCGGCTCGCAGGAAGGCCGAGCAACTGCCCTCACCGCGCCGGGACAGCAGGACCCCCCCGCCGGCGGGCTGCAGTCACTTGGGGTCGCCCATCCCGGCCCCGCGGCCGAGGCGAGCTGACGTGGTGCCGTGCCCGCCCGTGCCAAGGCGGGCAGCCGCCCCTCCGCTCGCTGAGGGGAGTCCCGGGTCGGATCGGGCCTCTCCGTGGCGGAGGGGGCGAGGAGGGCGTGGCGTCCCGCTTCCCTCCCCCAGCCCCACCCCGCGGGTGTGGGTCGCCGCGCAGCCGGATCCCGCTCAGACGCTTCAGCGAGCCGCGATCGGCCCGCTGATGGTGGGGGGCCGGGCGGTCCCGCAGCCCATTCGGGAGAGTGCCCGGCTGAATCCAGCCCCGTGGTGAGGCTAAAACGCAGCATTAGCAAACGGGGATCCAACAAAGAACGTCTGGCCACAAAGTGGGAGCACAATGGATGGTGATACAGAGGCAGTAATAAAAGTGTACCGCCTGAACAGTACTCTTTCAGATTGTATCTTCCGTGTGAATTGTAACCATTTAAATCAAATAGGATGTAAAACTAAGCTGGGCAGCAAAATGAACCGCTTCAAAGTTTGCATGAATCTGATATTACTCAGTGGGCTTCAAACAAGTTGAAATAATAATTGAAATTAGACTCAAAGCACTGCAGCTTAAGTCCAAGAACAAGTTATTTCTTGACAGCTCCATTTCCAGTGAATAACAGGGTGTTCTTCAGTCTTGTCACTTGAAATCAATTGTTCATAGCTAGTTTTTCTTCATTTGGTCCAATGAATTCTGTCTCTGTTGCATCAGCAAGACATTCACTGCCTGCTTATAATGGTATTCAGAGTATTTTGTGATGTGATCTAATAGCGTATATATAATGTCCGGTAACTACTGCTTGTCTACTTAAATGCATATTTTCCAAAAACAGTAGCCCTTCTCTGCTAATGGAATTCTCTGGAGGTACAAGAACGTGGACACATATCCTGATCAAACCGAAGTAAACCACTATTTCCCTCCATCCTCCCCCTCAAATTTCACACAGAAAAGATGTCTCCCTCTCTCCGCCTCCAAAAAAAAAAAAAAAAAAAAAAAAAAAAAGAAAGGAAGAAACCTTCAAAGGCATGGAATTTCAACTGCTCTTCTACCACAAAGAATAGGGCTGAGAGAGAGATATAACCAGAAGCTCAGCAGAGCACAAAAGCTGTTGATATGATCAGTTAGTTTCCCAGACTTCAAAAGATACATTTTTGGTGTGCTCCAACCATTTCAGGATTGGAGCACATGGATAAGGATGCCCTTGCCTAGAAAAAAGAAAACAGGAGTTGGAGATAGAGAATAATAATTCATTGGTATGGCTCTTTCCCCATAACTGTTGGTCTCCTATGCTGAAAAACCCGTAACTGAAGTTCTGTAGGACTGGCAGCTTTGACATAACAGTGGTGGACCTTCACAACCTATGGAGCTTTTGAGTATTGCGTTATCTAATACACATCCTTAGCGTTTTTCCTTATTCTTGAAGAAACACTAGGAAGGGAAAAGAGGAAACTCATTTTGTCTCGACTATCAATGCAAATTCAAGGAATACTAAATGATTTTAGGGTAAATAACAAAGGCCTGTTCTGTTGATGTCCCTGCAAGGTATCTTTATGGATCTTGTCACAGCTTCCATTGCTCACCTACTGTCTAAGTAAGCAAAAGCCATCTTGGAAACTTCAGAAAAAAATCAAGCAATATCCAAAAAAGGGAGCGCTCAGTGAATCTGGGTCTGTAATATGAACTTGGAGAATATTTTCCCTCAAAATATAATTATTGCCAAAGGTTGCTATTATGCAGATATCTTCAGTAGCACAGGAGCTCCTGAATTAACAGAAGTAATATTACAGCTTTTGGAGCCATTAGCATAGCAGAAGTGATTCAATCAGCTGACTTTAACAAGGAAATATCTGGGAACTCCTTTTCCCTTTGCATCGTATTTATTTAAAGGAACTATTTCACATTGAAGCCAGTAATGCCTGTGGCATAATTTAAACTGAGACCAGTGATAATAAAAAATTATCTCTGGAAAAATTTTCTGTTAAGTCAAGCTTTGAAAGAAATGACTCTCCAGGTGATGTCAAGGTGAATTTGTTTCTTGTTATTTAGAACAATTCATTAGAACACAGAGCTGAAATTATGAAAGCTATAACTGTTTTCGGTACATACACTGTATTTGCCCTGAATACTCTTTCCAAATTTATTAGTCATCTATCCATCCAAACAGTTTAATACTCTTTGGTTAGTACTATATTACAAGAACACACGGAGAACTACCAGAGCTTGGAGAAAGAATCTGCATCTTTTGAGGCTCTCCCCAGACCTCATACCTCAGGCTGGGTAGCTGGGTGCTCTCAGAACCCAGTTCTCAGGCTGATATGAATGGACAGCCACAGTATTTGTGAGTGGTGCAAGTAGTTTTTGGTTTCTTTTCACCTATTCCAACACAAAGCTTCACACATGCATTCAGATAATCAGATAACATGTCCTACTACATAGCAGTGAAAGATGAGTAACAAAGCAGGACGCCATCCCCTTGTGCAGCTAAAGATATACAGAGATCTAAGAGCATGGCACAGTTCATTACTTGGACCAGTACATAGACGAACATTTTGAGGGAGTCTATACAGTGCCACCTGAAGGTATGAAAGCAGGAATGCTGTTCTTTGTGCAAATAGCCCATAGCCATTGAGTTCCTGGATATTCTAAAAGAGTTCTTTCAGAATCATCTAAAATGGCTTTGGAGAATAGTCCAGAAAATTGACTTTTAATGAGAAACAAATAGGGTCTACATGAACAGCTATAACAGCTGCTGCCTTCAGTTCTGTTCCCTGGGTGATGTGAAATCATCATTCATTGTTCTCAGCAGGAGCAATGCTCATGGATTTTCAAGAAGGGCGTTCTGGTAGGCAGAGGGAAAAGTGTTGCACCTCAGCAGCCCATGGAGGAGTGCTATTAAAGGGATCAGCTGGCAAACTGAACTGACAATTTTCCTCAATTATACCTAAGTTGAGGCAAAAAAGAGGATTACTCAAAGCTGCTTCACTGAAACTAAGGTATCTTGTTGTCATCCTCTAACGGATGACTTCTGCAGTCACAGTCATTGAGCTTCCTAAGTCCTGTTTATTTATTTAAAATGTACACTGCTTTTTCTCTTTATTCTTTTTTTTTCTTTTTCTCTATTGTTCTTCAAAGGTTACATAATTAGGAATTGAGGACGTCAAAACAAAGGTTTAGTCCACATACTGATAAAAGACTGCGATGATCTTTGCTACAGCCAAACCGATTTATCAGGCTTAAGTAAACTCAGGACATGTGGACTACTTTTAAGATCATTATCATCTCAGTCTAATGGTCTATAACACTGATTATTGTCCTGTAATGTGATAATTAAATAGTAGATTAATTTACATCTGAAAATTAATTTTAAAACCATTCTTAAGACCGTTTGGTCTTCACCTCCATCCCATTTAATCAAGCGTAAGTCTACATAGCTGTTATAAAAGCCCTCCACACTGGCTCTGATTCTGTTTTCAGTCAGATAATAAAATAGAAACTCCCACTGACTTCAGAAGTAGCAGAGCCAGGCCACTGACCACTATCGCTGCGAACCTCAGAAGCTTGAAAAACGTTACAAATATTTAAACTGTATCATAAAAATTTTGATTTTTTTTTTTGTTTGCTTTAACCATCTTTTGTTGGATGATTCCATTTTCCAGCAAAGGAATTTTTGTGTATGGACACATGATTCTCATCAAAGAACAGAAGACAAAATAATATCGAGGCTGACAGTCCTTTTAAAATGATCATCAGTTGCAGTGAATTCCAGTAAAAGCAAGCTAAAGTGATGCTGGTGAGAATGCCTTCCCTATACGAACACAAACATTAATGATGCTCCAGATAAGCTGGCAAGCTTCTGCTGTGGTGTGCTCTCATATACCAAGCTTGCACCATTCTTAAAAAGCACTTTCCTGAAACGGAGGTAAAATAATAGAATTTTAAAAGTTCTGTTGTATCGTTATGGCATAGCACTGTGAAGTGACAGCTACAGAGGCCTCAACTTCTGAGGACTTTCAGAATTTCTTTTCTATTGTAGACAGAAAAAAGAAAAAGAAAGTGGCATCATTGGCACCTTGCCTTGAAATTAACTACTGAAAAAGTTTGCTGCACAGTTAGAAAAATAAACAATAATAATTTAAAAGACACAATCAGACTGCTTGCAGCTGATGGAAAAATAATCAGTCTTTTTTTCTTCAGGTCCTGAGTTTCAGTGAACAAGAATAGATAGTAGTTTTCCATATCAAGAGATAATTTCCAGCTACAAGAAAGAGTACATAACTTTAATGGAAAGAAATCTGTCTCAGTGAAGGAAGTGCCTCCCTAATCCTTCACTATATAGACATGGCTTGGTATGCATGCTGACAGTCTAACACAAGCAGCAGTGCAGGTGAAGGCCTGTTTCAGACAGTGCTAACTTTGGAGACAGCTGAATTCCCACAGGCAGTGGGTGTAGTTTTCAAATACATCTGAATCCTTCTTTGAAAGTTGAGGCATCATCCAGTTTTAGCAAGACTCAGAAACAGCATAGCCTGTCAGTCCAGGCTTTTCCCTGACTTCAAAACTTTTCACCCCTTGTCATCTCACAAGAAAAAAAAAATCATTCTGCATGTGTCTGAAATGCTTTAGCCTCCTATAACAGCTACAGACGGACGTCTGTTGTGCTTTATGTGTGGTTAGAACTCATTCTGGAGTAGGGATGTAGGGGAAATCATCTGAGGGCTGATTACTTTCAGATGCCTTTCCCACAACTTTCTATTTCTCATTCAGTGAAAAGACAAGCAAGATCTGCTGCAGACTGGGAAGAAATCTTAGACCATCCAAATACAAGGACTCAAGACATATGCTTATATCACACTGAGGCTAATGTGAAATCTCTGCAGGCACGATCACTCCTGCAAGGTTCAACTGAGTGCAATATCTTGCAAATCCTGTAGTTACTTGTATACCACAGTGTTGCCTTTTCAAGCGGTGGAATCAATGAATACCATAGAGTATGGTGTCTCTTCCTACAAGCATTTTTAAAGATGTTTGTGCTTTGTTAAAAGCTTTTAATATGAATTAGTATGCCATTGTTCACTCGTGATAGCATGCCATTTTGTAAAAATAAAAAAAAAATTGGATGATTTCATGAGCAGTGGAACGATTAGACCCTACAGACAGATGTGTCATACATCCTAAAGACCTCAGCTCCTCCCTTCTGCCAGATTGCCCTTCCACATTGTCCCCACTTAGGGACATGGGTCAGTGGGCATAGTGGAGATGAGATGACGGTTGGACAAGATGATCTTATTGGTCTTTTCCAACATTAGTGATTCTATGATTCTATGATCATCTGCACTGCTTCATCTCACCAGGCTCAGCTCCCTGGTGTGTAAATATCAACTGAATTAAAATCAGCCCATGCTGGGGCTAGCCCCAGGCCAGCCCACATCTTTGTGGTGATTGGCCTGCTGGCAAACCAAACTGGACAGTTTCCGACTCACACTGCAGCCTTTCCTTCTCGGATCTGCTGATTTTACCCCCTACCTGCCTGCCAGTGTCATTAAACTTGCAGAATCTTTGTATCTTTGTGGCTTCCTTCATTCCTACTGCAGTAGGCTAACAGTGAAAGCAATGAACAAGCAGAGAGAATGTGTGCATTCTTTTACTGAAACCTGTCATGCTTGCAGACCAGAAATCTATTTGCTAACTGTTGCTGACACTATTCAGCACAAATTACCTTCCTAGTATTATATTTTCTTTTTATTAAATGCTGGGAATGGAGAAAGAGTGGTATCTCTCCATTCTCTCTCCTACATTATTTGAAAATGGTTGCTAATCCCTGACTTGTTATATTCGTATGTAGTCTTGTGAGATGCTAAGCATCCTTGCTATAGAAGCATACTCCATTCTTTTCACAGGTTGATACATTCATGTATGAAATTTTAAAAAAATATTTGACATATTAATAAAAAATCAGTGGACTCATTGAATCTCTGGAAAGAGCAAACTGACAGGTGAGAGTTGAGGCCTGTGGTTGCTGCACCATGAGACAGTAGGAATATTTTAATAAAATATCACTTTTTTTTTACCTTCTTTTTTTTTTTTCCAAACATCTGCTATTGACAAACCACTGCATTAGATGTACCTCTGATTTGACCTCATAGGGCAGCTCTTAGGATACAGAATACTTGGAAAATAAAACAAATTAACACTACTGAAAGAAATTCACATTCTTTAAACAAAAAAAGTTGATTGTGTCCATTTATTTTTGATATCAGTATTGAACCTGTGTATTTAGAATAATATTATTTTTCTGTATATTTTTGCAGAATCATCTTGTAAATTTACTCTTTTTTTTTTCTCAAACTGCCATGGAAATTTTTCATGGATGCCATGAAAAACTGATGTACTTAGCAGGTATACCCATGGGACTGATAAAGGTAGGACCATATCTTTGGAATCTCTGTTGCTGAGTAGGTGGTATGTGAGAATAGTACAACTGTCAGAGCTGAACCTGATTTTACTAAGCAGACACAAGAGTAAAATATTTTCATTTGTAAAGTGCTGCCCCATAGGACAGGTGGTGGTGAAGAGTGGGGCAATGGCACTAACAAGCAGGTTGTCCTGCTCTGAGGTGACCACAGGTTGTGGAAAGAAGAAAAGGAAATGCGTTAAAAGGAAATGCTGTGGTGCAAGGCTCAGGTGCATGAGCTGCATGGATTCCCTACTCAGGCTCTCCATAGCACAATGTCCCCTCAGAATAATTTGGGGTTGCAAACTGGATAGCCTGGATAGCCTCAGAAGGTGAGATTCAGCAGCTGCTCAGTTCTTATTTCATCAAAGTAACAATTACTCTTAAACTAAGGCCTGAGCAGGAGCAGAGGCTCTCCTATCGGAGATCCAGAACTGAACAGCAATGACATTTACACATGGGGCAATCTATCACATCGCGCCAGAAAGTTTCACTGGTGCAAGAATCACACTACTAAAAATGACAGGAATTTGGCTCTCATTTTCAGCATCTTTGCCAAAATTAGACTGAGTGAAGCAATGAGCACCTTTACATTCGTTCCCTGCAGTATTAGTTTCACAGTTTTCTGCTCTTGGCTTTCAACTCATGTTGTTATTTCATTTTCCACAGCTTGTCTTAACAGTTATTCAAATTTCAGCCAGAAATTTGTTTAATATCTTGCAAGATAAACCTATCACATACCCCACTATTCAGATTTCAGGTCATTAATATAGCCAAGAGACTCAGATTAGTTAGGTACAGCCCATATTTGCCAACTTAACAGAGCTCAGATCTCCTCAATTCAAAGGCTCATCATGCTTTCAGGTAATTAAGTCTTAATTTCATGCAAAAAATGGAGTATTTGTAAACAAGTAATATAAAAAGCCAGCATGACGGTGTTGGCCGTAAAACCAGCACTCAAGCATTTAGCTTCATGTGAAGCCACCGATTTACCAGTAAACCTCTGGCAATTTACCTCCTGGGACTCTGGTTCTTCCCCTCCAGGACTCCTGTAAGAGCCTTCATTTACATGACTTACAGATGTGTGATGCATACTAATAGCTTCATGCTGGCACAGGACTTTGAAGATAGGAAGTTCAACAATGGTGCTAAATATTCTTTCTTTTGTCAGCCCTGCCTTACCTTCAGCTGTCACAGAAGTGTTAATATTTTGGCACAAGCAGAAGCTATCGCTGAGCACTAATACTAGTCTGAGCCCTTAGAGTTGAGTTTATTCACTCAGTTCTAACTACACGTGGGAATTATGTCTCACCAAGTAGTTAACACTTCAAGAACCATCCTTCAGTCATCACCTGCATGTTTCTGTTAGACTGCTTACCAGTGTCGTATGTGATCTCATCTAGGAATCATCTGTAAGCAGAATACTAGGCCTTATTTATCACTGAGTTGGCGTAGCTACAAATGTGAAAGACTTTATCTTGATGACCAGATGTGTGGTTGTCAGTTCTAAGGAGATTTTGGAGGCAAATTTGTGGCTAATGATGGTTCTGACAACCTGAGACACCAGCTTTGAACCACAGCAAAGTGGCTATGCTCTAGCTAGTCTCTGTTTCTTACAAGTACTTCTTAAATAGTTGGCCTGAAATGGGCTATAACTAGTCACTTGTAGAAACTTTACCAGTCAATATGGCTGTAAAAGAACCAGAGCAAACAGGATGCCCTCATCTTTAAGCTCTAATTTGAACAAAATATGTGGTTACAAAGAGCCAGCTAACAACTCTTTTACTGTATGATCATGATGATCAGAGATTTACAGAAGCTATTGGGTAGGCAGAATGCAGACACATCTTGCATTTCAGTGCAGGGATAGCAGATAAAGTTCAGGAAAAAAAATGCAGAATTATTGTAGCTGAGTGTAGGAGATGGTTTAAGGTAACCTTTCTGTGTTCTAGGTATACTCCATGTATATATGATATAATCTGTTCTCAAGATACAGCTCTACAGATCACCACCTTTCAAGAAAGCAGAACTTCAGCAGTTTGTCATTATTGGACTTGCCCCATAATGAACAATTGTTCCAGGACTTGTCCTATGATCTGTAGTGTTCTAGCTGATCTGGATTCCTGTATCCTTTCTGGACTGCACAGCAGTGTGTAATGAGCTGGATGCTGGTTATGCTCACCCAAGTGACCTTTGTGAGGTGGCTGCTGTTCATCCTGCACCAAACATCTGCCTCTCTCCTGATGGGCCTGGAGCTGCAGCTGTGTGCCAGCTGTGAGAGAAAGCAGGAGCAGTGTGCTGTGTGGGAGACAATGCAGCAAGGTGTCAGGAGCTGTGCCAGCAGACAGCTGGATCCACAGGCATGGGCACAGATGTGGCATAGAATGGGCATCACTTCCCACTTGATGTTTGGGTTGTTCTGTGTGAGGTATCCATGTAGCTGGGATAATGGAGAGGTGCAGGCCCTGGATGGGAAATGGTCTGACTTCTTCCAGGCTGTAGAGGAGATTCTTCTCTTTCTTTTCTTTGAGTCCATGTCTATCCCTTCTATGAGCCATTGTAATAGTTATTTTACCACACCATGTTTCCTTTGATGGCACGCAGCATCCTTGGGCTCTGTAGTCACACTAATTAGCAAATGAAATGTGGAGCCCTATCGGTCTTCCCTAGTCTTTGCATACAACGAGATCACCAGTAATGCATACTGGTGGTTTAACAGAGGATCTGGCACTGGCTGAGCTGCAATCAGTGTCTCTGAGCAAGATTAAGAAATCTGTAGCAAACATAAGAGAATGAGATTATTTGATTCCCATTCCTTTAAAGGATAAGGTAAATTGTATTAGTTTGCATTTTACGTGAACTGAACATGTGTGTATAGACAATGCCATGAACAGTTTCTATGCAACCATAACTACTGATTTGATTTGTTTGCATGAGTCTATACCTGTTTCCACCTAAGTCCATATAACTGTCGAAGTTCTCTGTGTTCTTTATGAGAGGAGAACCTACATCTGTTCTCCGTGGAACTGTTTGGTAAGTAAATGTGTTAATCCTAATGAGATGGCAGTTTTGCTGCAGTACCAATACCAGAGCAGTGCTCTGTTACGCCATCAATTTTCTTTTGGTTTTTATATGGAATTACCAGTCTTTTTTTCTGCACTGGTCAAAGGCTACATTTTGATGGATTGACTCCAAAATGTGTTTAAAAAAAAAGTAGAAAAAATGTTGGAATGAGAAGTGGGAGTTCCATGTAGTTGGTTCTGCATCCGGCTCTGTCTCTCTGAGACTGCAAATTGGAAGTCTAGGAATGAGCCCCTGCGTAATGCAGCAGCGGCCATCACCCAACACAGCAGCTTTGGACCGAGCTCTCTGTGCTCAAGGAACTGAAGAGCTGCCTCTTTAATTTTTTTTTCTCTATCAGATTAGGTAGAAGGATGATTTGCTTAATGTTTTATGATTTTAAAGCGGCAGAGAAATCATGAGTCAGAATAGACCTAAGGAATGTTTTCCAACCCAAATAGTTTATGTAAGTTAAGTACAGTCTGAAGAGTGGGGGCAGGGAGGGAGATGGGACCGGCTCAGACATTCTTACGATTTCAGCTGCAGTTTTTTAGGTCTTGGGGAGGAGTTATTTTTCTTAACTCTCTCGTTAGTACTTGAGCATCTGAACAGCTAAAGGCACAGAAAATCAAGCCATATTTTTCCTACTACAAGAGCCATACTTTCATGATCTGTAAGAGAAGGAGAATAAATACCAAATAACTGACATCAGTTTTCTGAAAAGGAACAGAAAAGGCTCCCTCATGCATGCTAGTTTAAATCTGGACTAACCAGTGAGTTCAATGATTTTATTTTTTTTTTCAGAGTGCCACTAGTTTGAATAATCAACACTGTTTATATCTTCAGATATTCCTTTACATTTGCTGATGCCCATATTGGTAGCTTGGTACTGTAACTGACTGCTCCGTATATTCTGTCCTGTAAACTAAGCATAGGAATCACAGCAAATGGGTAATACCTGGTTTTACAAGTTACTGCCAGCTACCTGTACATTTACAGCAGCCTATACACGGTGGTGTATTGTCACAGTGTATTGTTCTTTCCTTCCTTTCTGTCTCCTGCCTTCCACCATTAAAAAGAAACACCCCTAACAGTCTTGTCTGACTTTTGTTTCCACTGTGCTCTGGGGAGTAGCTGCAAAACTATTTTGTGGTTTGCCTTGATGCAGTGCAGCTGTTGGGAAGTACAGTACTGTCCAGCCCTCTGAAAGCTCTGTATGGCTGCAATCGTCCCCCGTTTTTCCTCTCACTAAAGCTGCTTGCAGCTCCTTGGTTTCAGTATCCAGGCAGAACAAATCCATCCTGAGCATGCTCCTTATTCTGGAGTGCAGTCAGAGGGCAGGGAGATGGAAGCCACTGAAACTCTAGCTGTTACAGAAACCTGAGGGGCAGTTGTCGCTGACTGCAAATAATTATGCTTAAGCCGCTCTTTCATGCATTCCTTCAGAAGAGAAGAGACATTATTCTCAGATGGAAGTCTAAGCAGAAGTGGTCAGCTGTGTGCTTTGGTTCACCTGAAGAGTACAGTAGTCCCAATAATACAGGGCTGAGTTAACTGCTTTGTTAGAAATCCCTTTGATAACGAAACCTTCTGTTTTCCTGCTTTTCCATTTCTCATCAATGCTCTGCAGCATATCACAGGCAGCTAGCTTGCAGCATATAAGCACGGATCCCAAAATTGAAAGCTCAGAGAAAGGCACACCCTTTGGTCAGCATAATGACCACTTACCTTTCAGTGAATTCCACACAGCTCAGGGTTTTTTTAACCAGACACATTAAAGGATTAAATATATCTACAATGCTAAGATACGTCTGAAAGGCAGCTGGGAAGGACTGATTGAATTGTAGTTCTAATCTGGCTGTGGCATCTAGCAACTCCCCTCTTATTTAAACACAATATAAAGTGAAACTCTCATTTTAGACTCCAGTGGCAGTTCAGTTATCTTAATTACATTGTGTGCACTGCACTTCTTGGGCAATATCATCTCTTCTCTCAGCTAAGTGAAACTTCCTATTGACAGACAAATAAGTATAGCTATTACTGTACATGTGTTCCAGGGCTCCTCAACAGATATATTTTCTGCCCCAAGTTGTTTTTTATTATTATTTTAGAATATATTTTAAAGTCACTCCTCAGGTTCTTACAATGAAAGATTACAAGGGCTCCTGGTTCGGGGTGAGATGCTGTGAATGGCACAATGAAAGGATGATTTGGGATCTCATTTCTGATAACACAAGTGACCCTTGGCTCAATGTCTTCTATCCCCTCCTCTCATCATGAGATTGATTTAAAAATCGTGACGTGAAATATGAGGTACACACTTGGCCTCCTCTGTGTTCATTCCCTATTTTTTAAGCATATACATTACAGCATATACATTACATTTATTTTGTTCAAATGTAAATCTTACATTTATATTTAGTCACCTGACTCTAGGACCTGCTGCTAAAGGAAAATTCAAAATATTTTAGAACTGGGATTAAATTAAGAAAGCATAAAGTGTCTCTGCACGTGCAGAGTAAGAGCAATCATTCTGACTGAAATTCAGTGACAGTTCACGTTACTTCTGTTCCTATAGCTTGGGGTAGGGTCAGTCCTAGAGGGAATGTGTTTCAGGATTTTAACCTTTTTAACCTCCCTGCACTGCTGCTCCCCAGAAGACCTCTGTGCTCCAGTTGGGCATAGCCCAAGTGACCTCAGCTGGTTACAGACATTTCTTAAAAAAGATCCAATTTTTGACCACTCCAATCCTTTTGTGCATGTGAAAATAAAGCATGTATTTTATCTAGCAAAATATCAGAAAAGTGACAATCTTTCACTGAAAATCCTTTTGACAGAAATATCAGAAATGAGAAAATACCACAAAGATAACAGAAATTAACTGGAAAATTGGCTTCAGCACTTTTCTAGGGCTGGAAACAACTTTATCTCACAAAGCTGAGGAGTCACTGATAAGATATGAGATTTTGGAAATTGCTTGGAAAATCTACTGGGATGGGCCTCCTCTTTTTATTGTATCATGTAACGGATGCACTGTTTCCTTTTCATTTCTTATTACTCTGGAGAGAATACAGTTGGATTGCAGCTGCCGCAAAACAGGCTGAAAACTGTACTAAGACATCAACTTCTAAAGACAGAGGAGTGTGCTCGGAAGTACCTGTTTGCGGCCCACGGACCTGGTGGTACAGATGCCTGAAAGGTTTGTTCTGATTTCTATCACATGATCCTGAAGTGTTTTGGCAGGCAGTGCCTCAGTGAAGGGATTTGGAGGCATGAAGGAAGGGGAGAAACAAATAGGAAATATTTTCATAATAAAGGCTACTGATCCTGAAAGGATTGTGGCAAAGTTTCCTTGAAATTGCTCTATCTGAGAGCCAGAGTCCTGGTTGGAGAACTAACTGCTGAGCCACGTTTGCTTTTGTCTCGGGGAGGGGCTGGAGCGCGGCAGTGCACTCTGTTCCAGTGCTATCCATGTGGCACTGCTGCTGTTGCTGCAATAGGATTCTTTCATCATTACGTTTCTTCTCCAGGGCTGCGCGGCCTGTTCAGCTTTCAGAAAAAAAGCGAAGAGCCTCCTTCTGCCCTCCCCCCAACAGCCTGAACATGAAATATCCATGAAATATGAAATACTATGTGGCAGTGTTCACACACTCCTCCTGAGGAGGCGGGGACAGTTGGTTAAACTCACTGAGGAGCAGGCTGTGGCTGAGCCCCCACAGGCTGCGAGCCCCGCCATGCAGCTGCAGCACCTGGGAAGCACAAGGCCTGCTCCGCCGCCTGCCCGGCCATAGAGACGGAGTTGCTTGGGGTCTGGGAGAGCTAGGCCCTGGCGAGAGTTCGCGGCCCTCTGCACAATGATGAGAGCGAGATTCCTGCGCTAATAGGGAAAGCTCATGTGATTTTTTTCTCTCATGTAATATTTAGGATTCGTGGACTGAAATACCATCCTGAACAAGTCCTCATGTGCTGTCTTCTTGGGAGAATGGCTGGCTTGTCCTTTTCTGACATAGCAGGTGCTGATGGATATGCAGGTTGACCCCAGCCATTCCTGCTCCTTCCTGGGGCTGTGGTGATGCCTGAGAAGGGCCAGCCTGTGCTTTGTCCTGGTCTATGTCACGCAGTGCCAAGTGAGGCTGTGCCTTAATTTGAGCACAGGCAAGACATAAACAATAAAGCAGGGTTTTGTTTATCTGTGTGCTACAGCTTGATGAAAACCTTTAATGAACACATTCTAAACAGGCTCTGGCTGTGTCATGAATACGCAGGAGTGGATTGGTCGCATAGCAGGGACATGCTTGTGCAGCAGTCATGTCCTCCTAAGATTTTTCTCTCAAAAGGGAGGAAAATAATGTTTATTAGCAAATCCTTTTGATTGGCGGGACTGAAATTAAAAAATATATATTAAAAAAAAAAACACACAAAAAGCTCCACTATTATTCCTGTCATTCTAGTGAACATTTAAAATTTAACTCTGTTGTGACCAATGGCTCTGTGTTTGCTTTGTGCTTAATTACTTCCACACCACCACACAATTCTAAGATAATAAAAAATAGGCTACAGAAAATCTTCACTGGTGACCAAACCAGTCCTAGGTTCTGAAACCAAATGAGATCTAAAGTCAATTAAATTCATTAAAAATGGAATTTTTAGTTGGTTTTTTATTTTCCCAAAATGTGTTTGATTTACACATGACAATAGGAATAATTGTCATAAGATATTATTAGTTTCAACTGCAGGTACCCAGATAAGCTATCTGGATAAGTGGTATGTATGTTACTGGTTTTGTGAACCAGTCATTATGGAGTTTCTCTCACATTATGGAGTTATAGAGATGAGGGAACCAGTTCAAATAAATGTCAATCTCTGGGAAAAAAAACATGCACCTTACCGTTTCTGCTGTACCTATATATTCCTCTCTTCATCTGATCCTTCTCTTTTTCAGGTGGTATCTGTAGCTATGTACAGTATGGTAGATCAACTGGATTTTAAAGACAAACTAGTATTTGAAGGACAAATGCTGCTCCTACTTATGTACATTTACAACAGATGGACTGAGCTGGTCTGACATCTCATCAGCTGTCTAAAACAGCGTTTTTCCATTCCCACATGGTCCTGGCTGCACAGGCCCACTTTTGCCAGACTTAGCCCTCCTCTAACTCTTTGTCAGACCAACTCTATTCATTAAATCAGCTGACCACTGGAAAACCACTCTTTTTTTTTTTTTTCCAATCTGTTTTATGGAAGTTTAATAATCTAAACTTGCTCAGAATGAAGTCGGATGACCTTTGGACTGCAGAACTGTCCTTTTCAAGCTATAAGCTCTCAGCTTCAATCAATCCATCACATAAATGTGCATTCTTTTCACATCACCTAACTTGCACTTACAAATATTGGTCTGACAAGTTATTAAATTATAGCCTAGGATTTCTTATTGAAACCATTACTTCCTAATGAATATTATCCATTTTATTTCACATATTCAAAGTCTACTACTGAATTTGTCACCTTCTATCCCATTGCTACTTGTAGTATGTTAAAATCTTCCAGAGCTGGCCCATATTAAGGTCTTCTTTATAATTATTAAAAAAAATGTTATTGAGAATTTTATTTTCCATTCTCTCCAAGTGTTTTATCACTCCTCCATTCTTTCTAGGTCACTGGAAAATTTATCTTGCTCATTTTTCACCATTTTCAGCCCTTTTTTAGGCTTCTCATTCACGTAAACAGACAGCTGTAAACAAACAATAAACAAAGAGAAGATCCTAAACAAACTAATTATACGCACTGTGCTATGTTGGACTTAAAATGCATAAGGTTATAGTTTGTCTAAGAGTTCCCTAAGTAGGTTGCCATAGGCCTGATTTTTACTGCTTGCACCTTCAGTTTAGTTTACCATGAATGTAAAAAATGCAAGCAGGAAAGAAAGGCAAAACACCCTTTTGTATCTGGGCTTACTGTTCAGGAACTGGGCAGTCCCTGAGACCAGTTGCTGCAGCTGGTTCACCCATTAGTTGCTGGAAAATGACATGACTGCTGAATAATAAAATCAGCAGAACTGGAATGGAGAATTACTGATTGTATAGCAGGTATGAATCCTGATCAATGTTTTCTCAGTAGAACATCTTTGGCCTATTACTGTTCAGTGAGATATATATGATGCCAGATTAAGCAGGGATGCTGAAAGTAGATCTAGAGAACCTTTAGACTATACTGATTAAATAAACTCTATGCACCTCACTTTTGTTTTAAGACTTCCCTGAACTCTTTATGCAATATGAATCTATGTGAATTGCATCATCATGGATCACATGCTCTAATAGATAAGACTATACCTGTTATAAATGCCAGTATCCAACCTCTTAAAAATACAAAGGAAACAATAAGTCTGAGGTTCAAATCACCCCACTTTTTAAATCTGTGGTATAGGTACCTACATTAGCAGTAGTCCTACAGGCAGAGAGCTGGGGCTGTTCAGACTGGAGAAGAGAAGGCTCCAGGGAGACCTCTGAGAGTGGCCTTTCAGTATCTAAAGGGGGCTGTAAGAAAGAAGGACACAGACTCTTTAGCAGGGTCGTTGTGACAGAACAAATGTTTTCAAACTAAAAGAGGGGATATTTGATGTAAGAAAAAGTTTTTTACAAGGGTGGTGAAGCAGTGGCAAACATTGCCCAAAGGAATAGTGGAAGCCCCATCCCTGGGGACATTCAAGGTCAGGCTGGATGGGGCTCTGAGCACCTGATCTAGCTGTAGGTGTCCCTGTTCATTGCAGGGGAGTTGGACCAGATGACCATTAAGGGTCCCTTCCAACTCAAATGATTCTATGATTCTATGAGATCCTTTTACATAAGCATGGGATCTGAAGATACAGCTCATCTGACTTAGTTAGATTCTTACTTTTCAATAAGATGAGCTGCATGCTGAATGTATGTATTTTTGTTCTTGACTGTAAAGGGAACACGGTGGGATGCTGCTGTGGGAGTGGTTAGCTCAGCAACTTCAGATCTACATTTGCTCTGATAAATCCCACTCTGCTTGATTAAGAAAAGGATCTTCTTGGACATTGGTTTAAATTACCTGCAAAAAGAGGCAGATTCTAGCAGAAACAGCTCCTATTATACTTTTCCAAATAGTCTCCAATCTGCTATGACTAGACATTCAGGTGAAAATAAAAGAAGAAGGATTTTTTTTATGGTTTTGGAACCAGAGCAATGTGGGTTGTACTCCTGGATTACTACAGTCCTGACTAGGTCCACAGCCCCAGATACGTCAACTTCTCCAATAAGAAGCTACAGCTCTTCTATGTAACAGCCACCTGCTGCTGGGCTGAGCAGCACTGTGCTTTTTCTTCTGCTCATACTGCCTGTCTCAAATAATGGAATTGTCCTTTCTGTTTTGAAATAGGAAAATTAGCATTCCTTACCTCAGAAGGGAGGAGTTCTGTGCATGAAGCCTTGACTGTGGAGTTCATTCACCAGGAGCACATATAAAATTTTCCTCCATGTTTATTGTGTGTCAAACACATCCAAGCCACTAGACTTGCATTTTTAACTTCCACACTCCACAAATGTAAGCAGGTCTAAAGCAGAACTTTGGCTGTGAGCAAGGTGATTCAGGAGATTGAAGAGATGTTTATGAAACGTGTTTCATCCCTGACAGTTTTGTCTGTCTTTGACTGGCAGACCCAAAATTCACATCCCAAAGAGATGGTCAACACTAGCTAGAGGTGCTGAACCTCTTCTTAGTTCCTGCATGGTCCTGGACATAACATTTCAGTTAGTTCACAGAGGAACTTCAGTGTGACAGTCCTCAACATAGCCATGTCTAGCATCCGCAGTTTGGGCACCTGCCTGATTTTCGTCCCTGAACATGCAGAAGACTAAGACTGTCTATACATGTAAACCAAACACAGTCAAGATGTGAGCTTGAGCATTGGTCCATGATTCTCCATACCCCTTCTCTTTATGGATGTTCCCTGGCTCCTCATGGTTTTGGCCAATGCATCCAGACAAAGCCAGGCACAGTCTGAAGACAGTACAGGTCAGGATCTATTCTTAATGGACGATATGCCAGGGGCATCCCACTTCTTATGGGAGAGGGTGGAAAGGAAAGGTTGGTTAGCCATATCAGTATGAGCAATGTTGTGCCTCAAACAATAGATCTTGTTGTGTCCAAACAATAGACCTTGTGCATCACATCTACTAGTACAGATGTTGCTATAGACAACTAGTAGCTTTTTCTAGGTCTCTAGGGTATGTGTACTTAGCTCAAATTTAAAGTGCTTTGATGGATCTCACATTTCATTTTTCTGTGTCTCAGTTCCTAAAGAATTAATTGTAGCAGAGGGTCCTTGTCCTGTAGCCATACTGTGAGAATAAATTATTAATGTTATAAAGCAATGAGAGAGTTGCAAATTTGAGGACACTTGAACTATCAGAGATCAGTTTACGGAAGTTAAGTAGAAGGCTATATTTTGCATATTTCAGGCTATATAAAACATGCAAGTATGAAACATTTAGGCTATATATTTAGGCTATAAAATGATACTTTCTCTGGCCTTCATTCTATAAACTCTTACCTTTTTTCAGAAGTCCTTCTCACTGAAAGATCTAGATCCCTTAAGAAAGATTTTAAAAGCTTTTTCTAGATAAAATTACGGGAAATTGAGGTAACATACCACTGAAGTGATAGGAATGATGGCAATAAAACTGCAGAAACACATCCATCTTGTGAGATGAAATGCTGAAACAACCTAAGGGATGATTTTCTTGTTTTCAGTTTAGTCATGACATTGTATGAGAAACCTATTTACCTGGAAAAGGTGCACTTTGTTCTGCTACAATTTTTTTTCTAGAGAAATTTCTGCTTATTGAGTTATTTTTACATGGAATACTTTTCTTATATACATACCACATATATGTGCAAATGCACATACGTGCATATGTTCTCAGATCTTAATTTTATGAATAATCTTATAAATATATGAATAATCATCTTAAATGCAAAGATTAAAACAACCTGATAGTAACACAAGCTGCTTCCTGAATATAAATGTGTTCAAACTCTCTACTTTTCAGCAAATAATTACTAAGAAGTTTAAATAAAGTTATGGGATGGAAGCCTGTAACTAAGGTATGGAGTCTACTTTTGCTATGCAGAAGATTGATCACAAAGTGAGTAAAAGGGAGGGAAAACTCCAGAAACACATTTCTCTAGAAATGTAGCACCGCATTATGAGCTGATTTAGCTTCAGACCTCTCAGCAGAGCTACATCCATTTACTCCATCAAGTCTCAGACCCAGACTCACTTCCACTGCTGCTCTTTGAATCCATGCCAGAGCAAGGTATAACTTAAACCAGAAACAGATGTGGTTGACTGTAGCTGAGCTGCAGAATATATGTAGGTTCCAGACGTGTTAATTTTCCATGTATCTGTAACAGAGTTGCTGAAATAACTTGAAAATCTTCTAGCTAGTGGACTTTGAGAAAGAATTATTTTCTGTTTGCTGCAAATTGTCATTCATTTCTGCCTTTCCTGTTTAGATTGCACTACATCTATTCTGAACTGTTTTCAGCCTTTTCTGCTAAGCATCATGGGAACCCACGCTTAAGTGATTGCAAATGTTTTTGTGGTAATCATTTCCATTAGAGATGCCAGCTGGATCGTCCCCTGTTAACTAGCTGAAACTTCTAACCTTTGCTTTTCAAGGAATAAAAACCCGGGGGGATAAATATTCTTTGTTTGTATGAATATAGTCCTGAAAATGTAGGGTGCAGATATATAGGAGTTTATAAAGTGAGCATTCCTTGAAGTAGAGATGCACCATAGTAGAAATTCTTTTTCAGTGCTCTGTGGTTTTGGAAGGCAGACTGAAAGAAAAATGAGAGGTTTCCAGAAAAAACAGAGCAATGAGCCAAGCTAAGCAAAATACTTAAAGTGAGCAAAGCAAAGCAAGAGTCCGCTAACAGTTTGTAGCAAGAGACTGTATTTTCTTTTCCAGCCTCCTACCCCAGGAACTTTGTCTTGACATCAAACAAAAAACAACAGGAATAAACAGATTGGTGGAGGTACATTGGTTATGAAGAAAAAAAAAAAGGATATTCCAAAGCTAAAAAAATGGCTGCCTTTGGATGTAGTTTAATTCTCTTTTTCATGGGTGGTTCATTTCTCATAAACTTGCAAATCAAGACTTAATCACTGTATAGCGTCTTGCCTTAACTCTGCAATCCAATTACATGTTTATTCAAGTACTATCAATTTTCCATTTTTTTTTTTTTTTTTCAAAGAATGGACATTTCTCTCTTAATGACAGTCACATTTACCCTTTGGATTGCAGGAGTGAGAAGACAAATATTTAAAGAAGATTCAGAAGCTCTCTTTTTTTTCTTCTTTTTTTCTTTTTTTCTTCCTGTGATGTTTGTGCAGTCTGAAATGAAGGTGGAGAAAGAGAGTTCAGCTTTCCCATTGCAAGAATTTCCATAGCTCCTTTCCTGCTGAGTAAGCCCTCACAGTTCACAGAGAACTCTGCATCCCAGCTTTAAAATTAAGATCTTGAGCTTCATACCTTTCAACTTCTTCATTATTCCACCTCTCCTCATCACTGCAGAACAGTTCTGCAGGGGACACCAAATGGACTAAGTGTGTGAGTCAGATTTCCAGCCTCTGAAGTTAACAACTGATAGTTGAAGCTGAAATTTATTTACTGGGCAGAGTACCAGCACAGGGCCCATCTGCCACGTATGTCCCTTCTCTGTGAGGGTCATAGGAATGTGTAGAAGTTGTGCTGGCTCCCCATGCTTGTAGGAGTGTAACAGTGTCATTTGTGACTTGCAGACTGGTTTTGCATCAGAAAAATTCATTCATCTCTAAATGTTTTTTTTTTTTTTTTCAAAATAAAAAGAAAATGTCTCAGTTTCAGAAAGGTCACCTGAAGAATGTAGCATTCTGTAGAGATGATGTGTAGAGCATATTCTGTGGGAAGGCTAAGATATTTCTGTTCTCTTGACTCTTGCTGGTTTGTTCAAAGCCATAGCTAATAAGATGGGGAGACTGGGATCATGGAATTATGGTAGTTATTATCAGTTTGCACTAAAGGGAAAATGACCATACTGGAAACTTTAACAGAAACTTTTAGCCCAGCAACTGAAGGGTCAGTTACTGTATTGGCTGCAGACAGGTTCAGGCCTCCTTAGACAAACTGCGTCTGTGGGAAAGCAGAGCAGATGTGACCAGTTTGCCACCCTCAAAGGGCCCTGAGTGTGTTTTGTCTCCAGTCTAGGGCTTGCTTTATTGGCAAGTGTAAATATCACAGAACCCCATCCTTGCAGCGCCTGCTCCAGTGATAGCTCTGGCAAGCGGAGTGCAGGGACCTTTTCCCTTGCCTGACTGGGATCATGCCCAGGGGACGTGTTTGGAAAATGCCTTATCCTTCTCCAGCATAAGTCTGCTATATGGTAGAGAAATGAAACCCAAGGGATCTCACAGGAGATTTTGTGGTGTTCACTTTTAGTATTCATCTCCTGAAGTCACCAGGTGATAAATCCACTATACAAGCGTTTATCCAAAAAACAGTATGAATTGTCCTAGAACCACACCATACTTTACCAGACAAAACCTATGGTCATCAGGGTAAGGAGCATCCCACTTTGTACAGCCTCAAATTCCTACAATCAAAGGAATTTAAACATCTTAAACAGAATTACTCAGTGCTATCATGCAGGACTCAAGGTAACAGAGTTCCCCACACTGATCCTCACAAGACTCTTCAGGGTATGAACAATTTTGGTGAAGTCTGTGATACATTTTAACCTCGTCCTGGAACAATCTCTTCACAGCAGAAGTGGCACTTGGATTCCCATTCACCTGAGGACTCCATGGAGTCCATTACATGATTAAAAAAAAATTTCTGGGTTGAAAACCTGGGCCCTACCAAAGCCAGCTGATTGCCCTAAATGCTGAATATAGTTTATTCTAGTCTGACCCCTGTCTCTTACAACTTTATGGGCCTGGAGAATAACTTCTCTGAGCATCAGCAGAAGGGAGAGAAAAATGCTCTCCTGATTGTGTAAAAGTTTTCCCCACACTAACACGTCAGGTAAAAGCTGGATGTGGTGCAGTGACTCTTCAACACTTTCATTCTTTGACCCAGTTTCTTAAAGCAAGAAGTCTTAAATAGGGCCATTTCCTTTCTGTTCCTATCCTAATAATATTTTATCTTCCTGGTCATTTTAACTACACTTGAGAGAGGGTTAGAGGTCTCAGAAGTATTAAGCTCCTAAAAGTTTGATGTAAACAGGATGCTGAAGAATTAAAGCTTCTACATCCTGCTCTGGGAGAGTGACCATAAGAGCGCAGCCGTGTTATTGGACACCAGGTAACTGAGCAGAAGAGGAGGAAATCAGACTTCATTTATTTTGCTACTCATGAAATGGCTTTCTTTTTCTTCTTATTTCTGGTTTGTTTGCTTGTTTGTTTGTTATAACTGAACTGGAAGCTAAGCCTCTTTCTTCCCAGGAGGCCAGGATCTGGCTTAGGTTTGAACCATCTCCTACCTCCCACTTCACAGGGATTTTCCATCTGCACAAACTCCCCTGGTAGCTGTCTCTGTGAAAGTCTTTTTGACCACTTTGTCTGGGCCAAACTGAACCAGGTGGAGCCCAAACCTCATTCTCTGACCTCTGCTATCTTGGTGTAATTATTAATGCCCTTTATCTTCCACACTGAACAAGTAAAATGCTGGAAAACAGTAGATGTCCAGGATTTGCAGGGAGCATGAACAGATGCATTGCTGACAATAGGTTGTTATGAGGGAACACTAACAATGATTTGAGGACATGTTACTTGGTGAATCAAAATTTTAATTTTCCAGAGAAAATTACAGCCAGCATAAATATTCTTGCTGAGTGCTGTGTTAGGTATCTGAAGTAGTTTTGATAAGAAAAGAATAAGCTATACTTTTTACTCTTTTTCTTGACTCTGAACACTTCCTTCCCCTACAGAGATCTTTAATTCTTTATTTTTTTATATTTGGCTGCTTGACTCTAAAATGTTCTTTTAATTTAGGCATATGTATATTTTATCTCCTATTTACATTATAAATTGGATAAACTGTTTCAGAAAGACCATTTAGATGGCAGCTTGGCTGTGCTAAGCTTTATGTACACAAGCGTACCGTCCTGTTTTCCGGTCTGAACTGTAGATGCTTTTAAGCACCTATTTCAGGAGAGGCCTGAGTGAGGTTATACAGATCCCACAGTCTCACCAAGTCCAACGAAAATACTTCAGGCTGAATGAATCAGTCACTGACATGATGGGCTTCTTAAGCTGTCCACACACAGCTCTAACCACATGAGAGATGAGAAACCACCAACATAGCTACCTGTCAAGTTCATTAAGGAGCCAGATGTTGTTTCAGAAAAATAAATACTTCCTCCAGCCTGGCAATTAAGTCCTGCCGTCAACAGAATTAGATGGCAAACAGTCCTGCCATGCCACTTCAGCCAGTTCATCTCTCTTTGATTTTTTACACTAAAATAGGAGGTAGAGGTACAGGTGTTAAATTCCTAATAGTGTTCAGCACATGCACAAGGATAATTGCTCAGGATGACTAGACATCAAAGAGCCTTGTGAACACATTTTATTTGGTATTTCACTCTATCGTAGAATGTATAATAAATAATGTGCAAACTACTCAGATTTCTCCATTCTGGGATACTGCCTCTGCTCCCCACACCAGGAGCTCAGGTTCAGGTGATTCAGAAGGGCACTTAGGGACTGGCAAGAGAGATAACTTAACACCAGTCATTAATTGAGACAAATCTATACTTGCATTTATTTTCTAGATGATCTAACAATCATTTGAATGGTTCTGTTTATGTTTTTTGTTTTTTTTTGACTTTTCCAAAATACTTAAAAAGTGTTACACGGATATCTTAGTATCTGCCTTTACACATCCATATCAGCTTGCTCCTATGTATATGAAATGTGACTTCTAGGAAAAACTTACTTATCTCTTTCATTCTCTGGATTTTGGTACTTATGTCTCCTTATTGCCCAAACCCAGCTGAGTTATCATGTACGTGGCTCAGAATGCCTCTTCAAGCATCTAGATAAGTATAACACGAGTTTTCATTCGTGGTGGGTGCTTTGAATGTGAACATAGTGCTACCAAAGCTAGCTAAAAATGAAATTTATATCCACATGGGAGTGCAATGTTATATCTGAATAAACTCTTGTACTAGGAGAAATGGGAGCCTGTGGCCCTTTGCATGAAGGTAGGAGCAGCACTGAGTGGCTGTATCTGTCATGCTTTGATTCCCAAGTTAGGTCAGGTATTTGCACGTGGGATTGTACAACATGGTGTAGATATACCCCCAGTATCCCCATAGCTCAGTTGTTTTCCAGTCCACAGAAAAATTCCTGGACTGTGAGTCTTCTGGATATAGAGGTAGTACGTTCCTCATTTCCTAAATGGAATTAGGTGGTTTTTTTTTTTTTTTTTTTTTTTTTTTAAAGCGGTGAGGCTTTAATTGTGTGATATCACCTTTCAAGCCTGATTGAGATATGAGAGACAGAAGAGCAGAAATAAGCAGGCATTTGGGAAGAGCCTTCCGCCTTGAAATTCTTTTATTGTACGTTTTCACTTCTGCACAGACTGAAGAGTGCTGAGTTGGGATATGCCTCTGCTGATGTGGCACCAGAATTTCCAAATTTGTCAGCTAGAAGGTATTGCTGCTACCTCCGCCTCCTTTTGTGTGCTGCCTCACTACAGACGTGGCAGCTCCCTACGCAGCTTCCCAGTGATACAGTACGCATGCTGGATGTCCCTGGTGATGGTCAGGACAAGGGGAGAGTCAATAATTCCAAGTTAAGAGCCACGCAACACGCACACACAGAAAGTAGGGAGGAGGAATGAAGAGTCTGCAAAAAAAAAAAAAAAGAGAGAAAAGAGAAAAAAAAGATTTTTCTTTCTTTTTTTTTGCATAGGAAAAGTTTGGTATTGGCGCAGCTGGATGCTCAGAGACAGAGAACTGCTAGATCTCAGGATGTGAGAGTTTTGCTGTCTTTGTTACAGTTTCTCAGTAACATTAAAGAAACTACTGTTACAGTTTCACTAACGCTTTCAAATCAAGAAATCTGTAGGAGAAATCTTTCAGCCTAGTTTGTCTGCTCCCTCCGAAAGGGGAGAAGCTGGAGGCAGGATGACTCACTCCTCCCTGGGACTTTTAATTTTAAGAGTCTGGAGCTGCTGTGAGCAGGGCCAGGCTGTGGAACACCCGGAGCCTTGCAGGGTTTTATGACCCCCTTCCACGTCATCCTGCAGCTCTCAAATCCCTGGAAGAAATATGCAGGCAGAGCAGGGGGGAAGGGAATCCTCTGCTTTTTGACCTGCAGGTTTTCTTGCACTCTGTTCAAGCGCTTGCATCTTTAACCCATAAGCATACGTTTTGCCAACATTCCTTCCAAGCACTTGTCTACTTCCCATTGGTTTCCCAATGCATTTCTATATCCTATGGGTTTGTTTGGAAAACTGAGGGAGTTAGCATTTTCCTTCTTGCCTTGGAAAAAGACATTTTGCCCCTCTCCTCTGTGCCTGTGCTTCATGTGCTTGAGTGAAAAGTTCTTCTGCCACCTCTGAGACTTCCCATTCCTCAATATAAAAGTACCCGGGGGTAAAATTCAAAGCTAGGGTGGCTTTGTGGTGTTTCTGAATAGCAGAAAGAAGCAAGATAAAGCTAGAGGACACTTCTCTGCGCTGTACCTTCAATACCATAATTTTGTTACCAAGCTAAGTGAGTAATTAGGAATTTAGAGCTAATCAGAAATGTGTTTGTTTTTCTTTTAGAAAAACACACAGAGAGGGAGCAAAAGTCTCCTCAGCTGTGTTAGCAAAAGCAGTTTTAATGAACAGCAAATGTCTAAATTTCCCTGCTGCTCCCCGCCCTCCTGAAAAAGTCTCCCCGCTCCATGCCACAACATAAACACTGTATGTGGCTTTATTTTTTTAACCTAATCTGAGCTGTTTCACATAGCTGTGCAACAAAAGAGTGAGAAAATCATCTGGAAAACACATGCAAGATAGAGGCAGGGCTTCGAACTGACTGTGCAAGGTCGGATTAAAAGAATCTCATGGAGCAGCTCTGCGAAGGGAAGCTGGCTTGTTTCACTTTGTGACGTGTCAGGAGGATGCAAATGACAGACCATACTCAGGCTGAGCACAAAGCCTGGGCAAAGCATAAAATAGCCTTTGCTAAAGTGCCCCCTGGATCTCAGTGAGTAAACGTACCACGGCTCATGGTCGTGTAAACGTATGAGGAATCTGTAACGCTTATGTAGGAGAACTTTACATTACTGAGATTTTAGAAAGCAGGACACACCAAGGATGAAGGAGAAAATAGTTTTGTAAAATAAGATTCAAGGCTTTTGAGGACTTCTTCTACCTTTTAAATTTGTTTTGTAAATATGCATTTAAAATTGGCTGAAAAGTTTTACATTCCCCTTTTTAATTCCTGCTAGTTCAAGTGATCAGCATTTTTTCTAAATCTGCTTTTCTATGAAAAAAAAACTAAGAAAACATTTTAACAAAAAAAACTTTTATTTTTTGCAACAACTTTTTTTTTGAAAGAAAATGTTCTGTTTTTAGTAAGATACATGGGGGTTGATACTACTTGAGTTGATTACTACTTTTCTGAAAGAGTGGTCAGACGCTGGAACAGGCTGCCCAGGGAGGTGGTTGAGTCGCCGTCCCTGGAGGTGTTCAAGAAACGTTTAGATATAGCGTTGAGAGACCTGGTTTAGTGGGGTTATGTTGGTGGTAGGTGGATGGTTGGACTGGGTGATCTTGTAGGTCTTTTCCAACCTAGCTAATTCTATGATTCTATGATTCTATGATGAACAATTTTTTTATTTAATTCTTCACTTAAAGACATTACTGAAAAGTTTACAAGAGCCCAAGGATACGATAATCTTCAGGGAAATTTTCTGATTTGAAAGAAGTTTGTTTTATTTTTTAAATACAGTTTGCATGAAAAAAGACTTGAAAAACTCTCCCCATCAGTAGCAAACACCACCTTCGCAGAGTCACATAAATATCTTCTGGTCAGGATGTTTGGAAGCCAGTTAATTCAACCTTCAGTGTGAAACAGCTTTGGTGCAAACACTGTGTTGTGTCATCTATGGCTCGCTCATGTGTTGTGAGGTAGAATGAAGAGGTAGTTCATCTCCTGCCAACTGTTATTTTTGTTTTCTTCTGTGCTGAGATTTCTGATTGGAATCTTCTCAGAAAGTCAGGTGTGGGACAAATGAATGGGAAGCTAGCACGTAAAGAACTCTGCAGGAAATTCAGCAAAAATATGGGATGAAATAAAGTAGTCTCCTTCATGATGAGCCCATATGGGAGGCATTCCTTATTTCCTGCTGTGTCACCAGAAGCTCTATCCTACATTACAGGGAATAGGTCACTGCACTTAATTACTATGGTTTTGTGAAGGGGGAAACACTTGTTAATGAGAGATCACATAAAAATTTGTATGGAAGAATAAAAATGCTGGTTGGAGACGAGTTTTAAAAGTTCGATGAAGATAAAAAGTCTTGTTGTGGAACAGCCTAGAAAGTACTGTCACTCAGATGGCCCATCCAAAATCTTTCATTACAAATGCTTGATTCAGGGCATTTCATTGTTGGGTTAAAAAAAAAACAAAAGGCATAAGCGAGTTCTGTTCCACCCAGCATTCTCAGGGCTCATTATGATCTTATCAGATTGGACAAAAAGAGGAAAATAGCACAGTGAAGTTCGAGGAAAGCAAACAGAAGTAAAATAAATTCAGGAAGAAAAAGAAACAGTTGCATAAAAATACAATGAATAGTTATTAGCTGGGTCATAACACTCCAGAGAAAGATCTGGAGAACACAAGGGAAGCTAAGCTGAATATGAGCTTTGCTGGTGTAGTTTGGAAGTATGTTCGTAAGAACAACATATGTAAGCAGCTATACTGATTTTCAGCACTGATGAAGCTATGTTTGCTCTTGACGTGCATAGGAGAAAAATTGCAGAGGCAAAACGAAAGTGAGAGAAAGTAACAAGTAGGAACTCATTCAACGAAGTCTAATGAATCAGTTTTGAGGAAATTAAGATTGAATGGGTATTTAATCTGTATTTAGCCAGTATGTGAAAAGTTGCTTATACTTCATTTGGGCAGAAGAAGTCCAAATTTATCTTATTCTTTAAATGCAAAAAGACTTCATAGAAATATTAGATAAAAAATTTCTAATAATACCACTTATCTGCTGAAACAGGTGGCAGAAATCTTTCCTTAGATGTTTTAAAGGTATATGAAGTATTTTTTGGAATTTGTTTAGAAACTTTGAACCTTGCTTAGAAGTAAAGAGATCGATCAAGATGACTTGACTTTGCTTGTCAGCTCTATATTTCTATTAGATTTAATAGACTCAAGATCTTAGATTTTTAATGGGCTTGCTGTTCAAAGGTTAATTCCAGTGTCTACCTAAAAGCTTCACTTGGCAAAACCCTGGCAGGAGTTGGGAACTTTTCCTAACAATGTAAATGTTGGTGAGCAAGAATTTAAAAATCTGTCAAAGATCAGTGAGTCTCAGAACCACCTGTTCAAGCACATATTACTTTTGGACATCGAGGGATATGGCATGTATTCTCTGGTATGAAACATCTGATTTTGCGTCAAAGCTATCTGAAACTTTATATTAGATATAAGAATATGTAAAGTTCGTTGTATCAAGTTAGAGGAGTGAAATCCAGGTGATTTCAGTGTTTTATTTAATGCAGATCTTTCATAGAGCTCATCTATCTAAACATATTAAATCACAAAGCAGAAAAAATAAATTAAAATTGCTTTCCTTATAAAAAAAAAGCTGGTGTCTTGCTGAAGGTTTCTCGCCTTAGGCTTGCACTTTGTAAGTGTGCTGGATGGTAAGAAGGATAAATACAGAGGAAAGACAGGTTCTTAGTACCTCAGACCAGCCTGAACAAGCTATTCCATTACTAGTCTTTGGGACCAACATGTTCCAGTGCTGGGGCTGTTCTTCCCCAGGTGCAGGATCTCACACTCCTTGTTGCTGAACTCCACGTCATTCATGTCAGCTCATTTCTTCAGCCTTTTGAGGATGAAATCCTGGCCCTTTGGCATATCCACTGCTTCTTCAAGTTTTGTGGTGTCTGCAAACTTGTTGAGGGTGCACTCCATCTCATCATCCGGCTCATTAATGTAGATGCTATACAGGACTGGACCCACTAGTGACTTCTAGGTTACACTGCTAGTTACTGGCCTTCAATTAGACTTTGCATCACCCACTGATCATGACCCTCTGGGCTCAGCTATTCAATCTACCTCACTGTCTGCAAATCCAGCCCATACATCAACAGCTTGCCTATAAGGATCTTATGAGAGGCAGTGTCAAACACCTTACTGAAGTCCAGGAAGGCAGTATCCACTGCTCTTTCTTAGTCTACCAAGCAAGTCATTGCATGACAGAAGCTTATCAAGGTTGGTCAGGCATGACTTTCCCTTGGTGAATACATGCTGACTACTCCCAATGATTTTCTTCTCCTTCACATGCCTGGGAATGGTTTCTGAGTTAAGCTGCTCCATCACCTTCCGAGGGATGTGATGCTGACAGGACTGTAATTCCCTAGGTTCTCCTTCTTGCCCTTTTTGAAGATAGGATTGCTTTGCATCTGAAGGTCTTTAGAGCTTTTTATAGTGTGGCTGAGTACTCTTGTCTCCATCTCACACAGGGAGTAACAGAAGCATTACAGGGCAAAATTATTTGCCTTAGAAGATTCAACAGAACAGTGGCACACACAGCACTATGAAAATCATTTTGTGATGGAGAGTTATATGTTTGCAGACTAAGTTTTTTTTTGTTTGTTTTATATTCAACTTTCAACACAAACATCAATAGATTTTAAGAAATATGCCTTCACTTCTTTTCCTTCAACAAATTTATCTTGAATATATTTCCTTCATTTTCTGTCAGAAGGATTCTTGAAGACTGAAGAGAGACAGCAACAGGCATTTTATTTCTCCACCTCATCACGCATTTATATAACCAGAGTGAAATCTGTTTTCTGTTAGAAGAAAGAGGAGGGCAGTGAGGCTGGGTTTTTTTCTTTCTTTCTTTCTTTCTTTTTTTTTCCAGCGTTAACAGACCCAGAAGTTGTCTGGAAACTGTGCCAAAACAATAGCATAAAAAGAAGGCATCTGGAAGTCATTAGGGCAGCTTGGAGTGGGCAGTGATTAAAGCAGGATGGAATTTCTGCTTCTTTTTTTTTCTTTCACAGTTTATAAGCCAATCAGACAAAACTTTAAACCAATCAAACAAAACTTTTGAGTCTTATAAATATTCAAGAAAGAAAGTTCTTGCCACCTCATTCCCCTCCTGAGGGCAATTTCAATAATCTCTGTCACACATCCTTGTACATTTCCCTGCATTATTTGGGAGAGTTCAAATAGTTTTACTTTTGCTTCACTGTTTTTTCTTCTTCTTTTTTTTTATAGTAATCATTGGAAAATTCTAGCTCCTCTCTTACCTTAAGAAACAAAAGCTGGAACATTATACTGGCATTGTAAGACTCAGTGCTATAAGGTGGCACTAAAGCTGTGGAGTATTACAAGAGTAGGATAAGAGATGCACACCTATCTTTCTGCAGTCCCTTCCACTGACAAATCTGTTTGTCTTTGGGTAGACGTCTTCCTCCTGCAGCAATCAGTGCTGTAGGTTAGGCTGCTAGTCTCCTCCCAGTAGCTGCTGACAATTGATGCTTTGAATACAGTGATTAATGCCACCTCAGTGATGCCAGGGTCCTCCTTTCCTAACTACCTCCAACCCAGGCCAGGTTGGATGGGGCCCTGGGCAGTCCCATCTAGTACTTGATCTAGCAGCTGGCAACCCTATCTGTGGCAGGGGGGTTGGAATTAGATGATTTTTGAGGTCCTTTCCAATCCAAGCCATTCTATGATTCTATCATTCTATGATTCTGTGATTCATAGGACAACCTTCTTCACACATGTGGTGATGCACAAGTCTGAAAACTTGATCCTTTATCCTTCTGCTGGTCTGATTTTTTTTCTCATTCCATTCTTAACTCTGTAGTATGAAATCTCTTCTACTATAAAGTCAGAATCAGCTGCAGTCAAAAATCTGAGAATGAATTTTTCTCAACTGATGTAGAAGATAATTGACATAATTCAAAAACAATCATTTGTAGCATTTCATCTTCACCATAAACGTAATGACATTTTCTGAATTAATAGACATCATTCCTGATACCTGCGAAGACCATAAAGCTGTTGAAACTTCACACTTCATGTTTTCATGCCTGCTTACACAGTAAGCATCCCACTGCTAGGGTGTTATGCATGCAAGCTCGCGATGCTCTGTTTTCTTTCTCTGTAAAAGGAGAGGTATTATTTGTGCACTATTCTCAGTGCTCTTGCACTTAAAAGATGAAAAACAGTGCAAACTTGGAAGGAACACTATATTGACTGGTGTCAGTAGTGACTGCATTCTGCCACTGGATTGCACTGTAGATTTGACTCTTTCTTTGGACACACCCAGAAATGTTTGCAGATCTTTAATTATGAACAAATAGCTACAGGTTTAGCTGTGCAGCTGAAGCTTACCTGTTAGTACCCAGCATAGTTTTATGATTCTTCTGATATAATTTATTTTCCTGTGCCCTGTAGCATCATAAAGTCATGTACTGGAAAAATAGAGTCAATGAGATTATGTGCAGATGTTCCATTTCCGCCATTTCACCTGGCAGGAGTCCTAGAGAGTGAAGAAGGGAATGGAGTTTTGGCCACCAATGAGGACAGCAGATTGTGCCTTACTGCATGCCCACCGCAGCCCACGTGAGCACACAGAGGTGAGATGTGAGGGTTGCCTCAGCACAGATGTATGGTTTCCTGTGGCTCCTTGCACCTGTTTTTCACCCTGCATCTCCCCAGAGCTTACAGGAAAATCAAATATGTGTACTTTGTCTAGCATTTCATGTTAGAGAAACAGATATGGTTTTTGCTTCCCACTGCCTTAGCACAAGTCACAAAAGTGTTGCTAATAGGAAATAGCCTATGTATTATTTTGGCCTTGAGATCTCTGAATTTATTTTTTAGCCTAAGATGTATGCCTCAATAACCTCCTTTATTTAATAACTTCCAACTTCTTTTCTTATTTGAACTTTGGAGATGCTTAAGGTATAGTCTCATTCTCCTCCCCTAATATTTTCTTTTGCTTTGGCAGCTCTCAGTTTTGTTCAGAAACTGCGATGAGGCCAATGGATCAGCTGTCAAACTATTGCTTCCTGCTGCAAGCACCATTAAAAATTGATTGTCTTGAGCTAAGATGATTTTGTTTGAGGCCATGTGCAGATGCAGTGGAAGAATAAATGCAGCCTACAATAGCACTGGGAAAAGAGCTTATAAGAGTCTATTTCTGTTGCATTCCTCTTAATTTGCTCACAAAGGGCACAAAAGAAGTGAAAGAAGCCAAATGGGAAGAGATGTGAAAGGTAAAGCAATATGAGAGTCCTGAAAAGATGGGAAAAAACTTTGACCGTACTGGACTGACTCGAGATGTTTGTCCACGTGCATGATAATGAACTCCTCTCTTCCATGAGTAACACAGTTGTAATCAATAAAGATACTCATATGAGTAAAACACAAAATATTAAGCTCTCAGGCAGACGTTAATCTATCAGTAGGGGCAGCAATGTGTGTGCTCAATCTCTCTTTTGGGTAAATGAGTGATAGTCAGATCTGCAGCAAATTATGGATGCAAGATGAAATCTTTGTGTGACTAAAAGTGTGGATCTGGAATGGCGGAACCCAGAGGCTTCATGAGAGGTGCAAGGCAAGATGAACATCAGCATGTTGTGATACTCTATTCTGTAGAAAACACTGAGGAATTGGGAATAGGAGAAATTCATTCCACTCAAAATCCTAGAGTATATAATATACAGGCTTGTTGTCAGCTCATTCATGCATTCTGTGGAGTGCAAGATTTATGTTCACTGTCACAGCTGTATACTTTTGTTTACCCATGAGACACACAAAACAAGCTTGGGACCACAGCTGGAAATCAGTAATGGAGGTACTCCTCCCAAGACAAAGACAATCACATGCAAACTGACATTAATTATCATTATTCTGATTAGATTAAGTTATCAAAAAATGATTAGAAATACCTGGTTTCAAATCTATGGTAAAATATCCAAGAGCAGCAGTGAGCATCAGCCCTGGAATACAGTGGACAAAACTGCTAGGTTTTCCAGATATTGAAACAGGAGAACTTTCAGCCTGAAGTGGATGTGGGGTTGTCGGAGCTTCTGAGTGTTAGGAGAAAACCATAAACCTTTCCCAGTTTGTTGCTGACGTACTCTGAATGCTCTTGAGGATTTCTTTATTCCAAATTTCATTTCCACTCCTTCTTCTCATCTGACATCTATTTTGTTACCCATACAGGTGGAATTCTCTGTGAAATTCATGTGTTTCTGTCAGCACACCCAAAGAAGGCAGCGCAAACAATAAATATGAATGGTAGGCCCAGAAAGATCATTAATATAATACCCATTTCTTCCCCTGTTCTAAGTGTTTTGACCTTTCCCAAAGGAAAGGAAATACATTCTGAGTAAATAAAAAAAACATCTTGCAAACAGCTTCACATGAATTCCCTTCCTGATATCATCACAACCTTCGTAATCAGATATTGGTAATCTTATAAGCTAGTGATTACACAGATTCCCTACATTTGAACAGAGTCACCCAGTTCCTCAGGGAAAGGTATGTAGATTGAGAGGAACAATACCCTTTTGCCAGCAGAACTGGCAGTCCTGTCAGCATTTCGGAAATGAATTACTCTTGATTACCCACTCATTTCCAGAGGTGAGATTTTCATGTCAGCAATGAGGCACATCTCGTGTGAGGACTGATTTTCCAATCCTGAAGAATCAGAAAGTTTCAGTCTCCCGGTCTGTCAGACAAAGATGTTCCACACACTGAGTTACTGTTTCACTCTGTCAGTCTTACTGAAGAATCCTTGGACGTTACACTTCAAAGCGTGCAAAGCAAAAGTAGGAAGGATAAAGGGAAGAAGATGCTATAAGAGTATTTGTAAACTCTAAAATAGTTCTATGGTGCTGAATATTCTGCTGTGATGTGGGATACACAGACCCAAACTCTTACCCAGAGACAAATCAAAGACTTAGAAGTTGGAATTCAGCACCTCAGATTCTTGGTTTTCTCTCTTAAACGAGGGAGCTAGCCAAATCATCATTCTTCAGAAGGAAATAGCGGATCTACAAGCCAGCCAGTGGTCAGCCATTCATCTTCCATTCTGTCACAGGGAACAAGAAATAAAGAAGGGACTTTCTTGAGCAAAATGTTCAGTTTAATGAATACAATTTCCTTTTATGACAAAGTTACCCAAAGGGAAGCCGCTTGACATAATCTTTTTCAATTTCAGCAAAGCTTTCAATACTGTTTCTCACAGTATCCTTCCGTACAAAATGTCCTGCACATCTTGACAAAAGCATAATGCGATAGGTGAACAACTGTCTGACAAGTTGAGCTCTAAGAGTTATAGAAAATGGGATTATACTTCTGTGTTTCAATGGAGACAATTGGAGCCTTCAAGGAGTCTTTGCTGAGACTAATTTACCGATCAGAGTCGCCATTGCTGGAAAAGCTACAGGAATGCTTTTTAAAAATAATATATCTGATAAGCTATAACCTTGGTTTAACCATGGGCTCTTTAATGAAATTTTGAGATTTTTCTGTCCAAAAATCAGCCACTTAATGCAAAGGAGGTGTACAAACAGAAAACACAACAGAAACATTATGGGAGCTCCCCACAGTTGACCTTGATGGAGTTATCAGAGGGGCATACATCTGCAACGTGCGTTGGACCGAAGGATTCTCTGAAAGTCAGATACGTCTGACAGAGATGCCTCAGCAGGAATGTGAGAACAGATGTGCATGCTAGTCCTTTTCCTGCTATAAAGAGTTAGCAGCTTAGGGCTTGCAGACCTCTGGATTTCAGTCAGATGTCAAGTTCAACAGTCACCAGTGGAACTATATTCCTGACAAATCTCTCTCATTCCCCTTTGGGCCCCAGTACACGTGCATTCATTCGGAATTATTTCTGTGAACTCCCAGTGCAGCATAATCCTTTCACACCCCTAGGGACATCTGTTTTTTTTTTGAAACAAAACACCACCAGAGCCTGGTTTTTAATGTGGACTTCAGCACCTACTCTGAGCAATAGTGTTCAACATCTATAAGAGAAGGCCTCATTTCTAATAACTTGTTTTCCCTATAGCTATGTTCTCTCTTGAACTTTGAAGGAAGCCTTTCATTTAGTTTCAAGTAATATCTTTCTGTCTTGATAATAAATATATTTTGCTCTTTTGGAGAGGACCTGATGTTGTTCTCACTGTACAATATATATAAAAGTTGCCTTGGGTAAGCCTTGGTGGCCAAAACAAAAGGGATGCCTTGTTCAGTGCATTGCAAATGAGCATGGCTATGTGCTGATTTTGGCTCGCTCATTTCCTATTCCACCCTAGCATTTGTAAATTAAACTCCTATTTTCAGATTTCCAAAGATTGTTCCAAAGTTTATGTGATTCCTTTAATTATGGCATGAAGTAGGGACAAATGCATTCCAAGAAACCGACAATTACCTGGAACATGTTATTACAGTGAGACTTACGGAGATCTGTAGCATCTGTGAAACTCTGTGCAACATAACTGAAGAAACTGAAAATGGATCTGACACGGTTACAATAAAGAAGTCTCAAAAAATTACTGTCTTCTTTCAGTACCATAATTTGTGTCATAGAATTACAGTTCAAGTGGAATTGTCATTTGAACATCTCGCTTTTTATTGGTGAAATGTGACCTGAATGTAATCAGAATTGTTTTTTTTCTTAATGCTCATGCACTTGTTAGCACTATTGCTGACAAAGATTTTATCCTATTTCATCAGAGATACTGAAAAAACAAACAAACAAAAACAACCTGCCAACTCAGTGCAAGACTTTGCTATCTGTATCAGGGTCATGTGGAGTAGGTGTTCCTCAGATGTTCCTGAAATGAATGTCTGTTACACCATAACTTATGCTTTGTTTATTAGCTCTTCTACAAAGTTTTCTTTGTAGATGGCTGTGTAGCAAGCCTCCAGTTCTTAAGGGATTAGAATGGAAACGTCACCTTCATTTAAAATGTAGAAGAGTAAAAACACTGAAAAAATAGGGAGAAAGAAACATCAAAAATATCCTGTTTCCTCCATTTCAGCTGATTAGCACATGATTTTTTAGGGACATTCCCATTTCATGCAAGACCACCTCTAATCCCTTAAAGGACAGGCATTTGTTGTGTAGCTGTGAATCCTGTGAACACTTTGTAAAGCTTAAATTTTAATCTACAGCAAAGGTTTAAGTTTTAATCTGCAGCTTTCCCGCTGTTAATATTGCTCAGGGGCATTCTTGACAGTCGTTGTTGCTAAGATTAAGAGAATTGCTGACATCTTCGCACCAACAAAGCAACATGGTAGTTAATTTTTTGGTTTACATAGTAAATGCGAAAAAAGAGTGTCCTAAAAGAGGGGAGTGAGTTCCTGCCTTTATTACCACTTATTTATTGTTCTGGGAATAAAGAGTAGTTGAATAATGGTACTCCACAGTCAGGTAAAACGAAGCCCTTTACTGCAATGAGGTTATGCACTGCAGACACTGGATGTGTTCAGATGGCTCTGGGCAACTTCATGGCCTTCATTGCATTCTGCTGTGAAATACACGTGGGTTTTCTGTGACCTTCGAAAGGTAGGCTTTACTTCTCCATTGTAATACTTCAGCATGCTTTGCTGTCTTGTGCAGTGGGATTCATGGCAATCTGATTCCTTCATGGTGAAGGGGCATTAAATCTCTTCTGTAAAAGCAAAATTCTGTCAAAATGATGACACAATCAGTAGTGCTCACTTCTTTGAGAGACATTTTACACTTCGGTGCCTCATTCATCAGTTGGGAACCAGAATGGTAATAGCTGTGATGTCTGCAAAACTCCCTGCCATTCCTGAGAAAACTAAACTCTAAGGTAAATATATTTTTTCCTGTACTTACACCGTGGTTTTCAGTGTTACCGAGAGCTTTATGAAAAAAAAGGCACCTTGGTAACAAATGTAAGGTCTTCCCTGCTTGTTTTCTCTTCTCTTTCACATTCTTCCTTCCCCAGATTCTGTGACTTCTGTTTTTATTTCTGCTTCTGTACTGCCAGTCTGAAACTAGTCCAGCAGCTGTCTCAGGCCTTTCCACCCTAAACTCACTCTTTCTCTCTCTCTCTTTAAAAAGCAATGCTGAAAATATGTTTTGAACATTGCTTTTAGTGAAGTCTCCAGAGAATGCTGACGTGTCACTCAAGCCTCAATATTTAAAGCTGGGAATATTTTCCTGGTTGCATAAAGGTAAAGGGAATATGATAAAGTTTTCTGATGCTGAACATGCATTGTTGAATAAAGGTCTTCTCATTTTATCTCCTTAACAGGAGAGATGATGAAGAAGGCATGTTAACAAGCTGGGATAAGCAACAGACTATCCTCAGTGTGAGACTTCATGAAGCATGTAATCTAGTCGGAAAAAACATCGGTACCTTAAGTACACATCTAAAAGGTATGAAAACAGATACACGAATAACAGAAGAAACATCAGACTTGCGCTTATATATCACTGTTAAACAGTGATCGCTGCTGCTGTAGCAAGGACTGCAGGTGTGAGTTTGTGTCTCTTCCTCTGCATTTTGAATGCTGTTAACATATTCGTGAAAGATGACTGCTTTGCCATGAACCAGAGTTTCACTGCTGACATACACGTAAAACTGAAGCAGATGCATCGTCCTGACCGAGGGTGTACTGGATACAGAGCATCATGCTACAAATACAGTTCTTTGATGGGGTGCAAATCTCATTACTTCTTAGTTCTGAGACCAAAAATACCAGAGAAACAAATTAAGGAATTCAAATATGCACATCTAAACTTAGCTCCTGGATCGGCACCTTTTAGGAGACATCTTAAATGTCTGTCCATTAAAGTGAATCATTTCTCTAGCTGTTAGCAACTAGGGCTAGTGAAGACCATTGACTGTTCTTATATACGATTCTTGCTTAGCACACATTTCTTGTGAGTTTGGTCTGGCAGCTTTACAGCATCACTTAGCTTGCCTTAAATGTAAAGGTAACCCGTCTTATGGCACTTGCTATCAACTTCTTCCAAGGCTGTTACTGCAAGATGAAGGATATTTCTGTCATACCTCTTCTGGCTTGTTCGGAAAAGAGAGCTGTACCTGCTACTCTAAAATAGCTCTACTGAACATTCCCTGAGGAAGACAATTTGATTTCAGTGTCAGACTCTTGCATTACACTTTTTAGACACAACGTGTTCATCCGCAAAACTGCAACTATTTGGATTTGTCATTCATTGCTTAGCTTTGGGCTAGGGTTCTGGTTGTGTATCTAAAGAGATTTGAGAAAGAATATACAAAACTATCTTTAGAACTGAAATTACCTTGACTTTCTGCTGCATGATGCCATTAATGTTAAGTATAACGCAAGTGTTGCTTATTATGATATTACTTCCATGCTGCAACAAACCCACTGTGTGCTTGGACTACATCAAGTAGTTAATAAGTTAGTTCTAAGGCATGTAATCCTTAAAAGCAAAAACTCCATTTCATACCTGCAGGGGCAATGCCATATCCACCCCTACTCCTATAGACCATTGACTTACAAAGCTTCTCTCCAGCGTTTAGAAATGGTTTCAATCATTTTGCCACTCTAAAATGAAAGCATTTTGGTTCACGTGATTACAATATGTTTAGCCAGAAGTCTGTCTCACCAAATCATAATATAGCTCTATAAGCTTGATGTCCACCGGACTGTGGTCTGGATTAGGTTTTGCGGTTCTATTTTTAATTTCCTTTGCAGAGTGCTGCTAATGTATACTTGATTTATTCCTCCAGGTCCTGCCCAGATGCCACCATACCTTTCACCTTTGATTTATTTAGTAGGACAAGACAATTAGATATTCCCTGCTTGAAACTGTGGATGAAAACACATATGGGAAAACAAAACTCAGAAGGAAACTGAAGGGTTTCTGTGACCTTTATAGGAAGTGTCTTTAAATCCTAGTCACTGTGTGCAGTCAGCTGCTATTACATTGACCACGCTTACATTTGTAAAAACTTTCTTAAATTATTTAGATTTCTTGTCCCATTTTTTCTGTTGAACTTGATTATTCTGATGGTTACGAGCCTGATAATTTCCACCTTGAACTTACTAGCAAAGCATTTAAATCTATTTTTTCATGAGTTGAAACTGTAAATTGTAAGTTAAATTGTAAGTCTGCCCCTTTGATGTTCATCTTCACTATCTGATCCCATAAAATACTCTGTGATTGGAATTATGGTTTTTTTGTGTGTGCTGAAACCATTGTTCTCTATGTCTGACTACATAAATTAATCTAAAAATGACTTTTTCTCTGCCAAAAAACCTTGTATTTACTGCATCCTCATTTACAACAACATTGTTATTATGCTAATAATGGTTTATGGAAATGACACTTGTTTGGTTTTGATTGATGATATTTAGAGAGAAACAGGCAATGATGAAAGCTAATGATTATGACTGGTAGGCTGTCTAAGCGACCGTAGTGATCTAAGAAGTTGCACTATTTTCTTTAGTGATAGTTTTGTAAAGCTTCACGTGTTAAAATTCAACCAGATTGAAATGGATATATATAAAGTTACACCCAAGACAAGAATTTGTTCACTATTACAGAGTGAGAAACATTTTAATTCCTATCTCTGGAAGCTAAGGAAAGCGATTGTCAGGCTGCAATCTATGCTTTGTCTAAAATATTGTAAGTCATTAAGCAAATTCATCGGAGATTGCAATTTAGTGTATAATTCATGCAATCAAAAATTTTCCTTTTTTTTTTCCATACCAGTATCAATATGTACAATCCCATCATCAACAGTGCTATTCAATCTCACTACAATATGATTAACATCTTATTTTTTATGCTACTTATACACTACTTGTGCAACATCATTCATATAGATTCATTTCCAGGCACAACTTTTCATAAAGGTTTTAAGTAAGAGCTCACAGAAACACGCTATAGCAACATTACATCAAAACCAATATTTCTAAGTTTTGCTGGGCTTCCTGCAGGATAAACATATTTTGCTGGGCTAGGCAGAGAGTGACTGGTTTGCCATCCTAGCTTTGAAGTGTGATTTAAATTCAGCTAAAATCAGTGTTCGGACACTTCACCTTTTCTACTGACTCACTACCTAGAATAATTGGCCCATGATAAATACAGTCACTCAAGACACAATGTCTCTTTGTGCAGTGATCTTCCACAAACAATTAAAATTTACTGCATTATAAAATTGTGAGGATTGCTGTGTCCACAAAATATGGTACTACTGACATACATATACGTTCTTTCATACTGTTGGGCTATGCCAGATGCACTGAGAGCAAAACGGAGTCTACAAAAACCTGACATTAAAGGAAACAAATTGCAAGGACACTCTCTCTTATAGGTGGCAGGACTGCTACTGGGGAGCTCTGCAGAAACCATTCCACCTTCTGAAGGGAAAGGAAATGAGATGATGCAGTTGGTATTTGGATTAAGGCTGACTGAGCAAGATGCCTCCTCTCGGTGCTCCTTGCACAAAACTACTGCCTGAGACACTGTGAGAATGGGGACCCAGTTCGCCCCTGTTTCTTTTGAAAATGTCAGCACCGTTTTCTCCCAGAGTGACATCATCCCTTACAGCATGAGACTGCTGACTTCACTGTGGACAGAGAAAGGAGTTTATTTTCCCCAGTCAAAATCTTGCATTTTTAGACATGCTAAAATTCATTTAAAATGGAAAGAAATGAAACTTAGAGATGATTTTGCAAGTCTCTGTTTTAAAATACTCTGTGTTCTCTCTGAAGGCCAGTGTCTCTGCATTTGCTTCATTTTTTATGAAACTGATGAAATTCATATGTAGCTCCTCCAGTTAGGTAAGTATTTCCATAAATGCAACAGTAATTAAATTCAGATATTGGCAGAAATGTAGAAAGAGTAATGCTGCCAAAATAACTGACTTCGCTATACTGTGAGTATAGCCTTTCACAAAGAAACAGGGTTTGAAGGTCTGTACAATAGCTTCACATTTCACAGATTTAAAGCACTTTAATTTTAGCCTGAGACTATTGTTTTTCTGTCTTATATACTCTCGCTGTGCATATCAGTGCTTCCTATAGGTCAGGCTGGATGGGCTCTGAGCAACCCGATCTAGCTGTAGGTGTCCTTGTTTGTTGCAGGAAGCTGGACTAGATGACCATTAAACCAACTCAAACTATTCTCTGATTCTCTGATTCTATAGCAGTTCTAGAACTGGCTGCCCCCAGTGCTGTCCTGGTGTAGTCTACTACTTTAGTATAGAAGTTACTGCAGTGCCTATAAAGCCAATGCAAAATCAAACTAACATCTAATCTAGAAAAGTGACGTTCATTTAATGCAAATGGGGCTACGTGGAAAATCTTTCCTTAGTGCTTTGCTGAAGCAAGGCAGTGATCTGTGGGATGAAGATGACAGGGAATTATCTGAAAATAAAAAATGCAAGCTGAGGTAAGAGGAGCGACGTGGCTGTCAGTAACAATAGTTATTTAGGATCAACCAGAGGAGGTCAAAACTTAGCCTCAGCATGCCAAATAAAGCTTTTCTAAATGATAGAGTGGGAATTGCAAATAGTCTCTGGCCAATCCGCTCAGAGCTCGTCGAACCACGGAGCAAGGCACGGCAATTAGGTTCACCAGAAACATGGCAGGAGTGGGGAGCTCCCTCTTGCTCAAACTTCTCATTTTCCTGTCTGGGTAAAGATCCTGCTTCACTCAACCCATCTTCGTGCACATTTCACACACGCAACAAGCTGGGATGATGCATGCATGTGCAGTGTTGTATCTAACAGAAAGGTCAATCTCTTGTGGCTGGCTCACCAGCAAACATAAGGAGTTCCCACTTCTCCATTCCTCCTCAGGCAATGCAGTGCATACCTCACATGAACTTGCTAAGTCCAAATCAAGGGTTTATATAGATTCTTATGTTGAACTACTGCTGCAGCAAAGCCAGATTTAAAAAGCAGGTAGCTAGTCGCTAAAGTTAGGAAAGAAGGCATTGTCACTCTTTTTATCAATATTGAAATTAAGGGCACTCAGTAGGACTGCCTTTCCATTCTCTCTATATAGATAATAATTTCAAAGAATTTAAATATATTCTTAAAAATGAAGATTTAATGTGAACTTCGAGAATATTAATAATAGAAAGTAAAAGAGATGAAAGGAGCTGTTGAATCTAATTGAACCAAACTTTAAGAGCAAGGTATTCTCCTCCAGCTTCTGTGGCAGAAAGAAACTAAAATTAATGGGAGTACAAAAGGTGAAAAAGAGAACCATAGCTCTGTCTACTTCTAAGACCTGATTGCTTTTTATAATCTAATGCCATGATACTAAAATCAGAACCAAGTAAATGTGCTCTGAATTTTTCTTCTTTCACGTATGACCTGGCCGATTCACCACCTTCTTTGGTCTCTGGTGCAAAGGAGATTCAACACTGACATCAGTCTCAAGGCAATCAGGAGTCAAGCACTGATGCCCTGGACTCAGTCTATGAGGACATATGACTTACATGGCATCCTTGAATTTCACTTGCAGATTGAGCACGACAGTTACTTTTCTAATCTTATTTTCACCTATATTTCAACAAGTTTATGCTTACAGTCAGAATGATCTTTATCTGAAGGGCTAAGAACAATAACTGAGAAATGCAGTTTTAATGAGAGCACGTCCCAAGTATTTGCCTAGTCCTATGAATACATATGTACCCATACCTATAATTTTGTGGGTGTATGTCAGCTTTGTGCTGGTCCACACTCAATAGAATGTGGAACAGTCCTGTTTCCAGAGGTGACTGTGTTTAAAGATGGAAGGAAAAGAAATCATCCTTGATAGTAACCAGTGAACTTGCACAGGAAGATCATTGAACTGGTTTCCTGCCCATCTAAAACGAATTGTCTGGGCTAGAAGTAGGAAGGCTACATGGTTTAATTAAACTTTTGGAGGCTGAAATAATGAATGCACCAGCAGCAGGTCAGTTGGTGGTCCAGAATATTTCCTGTGTTGTGAAAATATCTAGAAGCATTAAATTACATACTATTTTGTGGCCGATTATTGAAATTTACCACATTTTGAATAGATGGTCAGTCTTTCCAAGACTCCCCAAGCTGCTCTTGCTCAGCTGCTCATGCTTTCCTTTCACGCCCCCCAGCAAGAAGCAGGGAGCAGACTGCTGCACGAGGCAGGCGGCAGTGCCTGGCAGGCTGCAGGGGGGCAGGGGGCTGCAGGTGCTCCCTCTGCTTCATGCAGTTTCTACTGGGAAACGCTTTGCTGAATGCAAAAGACACAGACCCCTGCGAAACAGATTTGACTTTCAGAGGGAAGAAGAGCTTTCAGATGAGGATGTGAGGGAAGTCTTGGTTACAACTACCTTCCCTCCTGAACCCAACCAATTCTGCCTTCATGATGTCTACTCCAGTTTTTGTTGTTTTAGGCTTGTAACAGGATAGACTTTTAAAAAATTTCTTCCTTACTAGACTGCTGGATTTGGCATTTATTCAGAGGGCAAGGGCCCACCCAATCAGCCTGCTGGGACTTTCCCAATGAAAACACCTCCCTACTGCAAGACTGTAACCCCTTGCAAGTGAGCAGACAGCTGAGGAAGCAGGAGGAGAAAGAAATTCCTCTAGCCTTTCCCATTTGCAGCTTTTCATTATATTATATCTGTGTGTGCTCATTTTCTTCAAACTTTTTTATTTCATGCAGCATAGGTGGGATGGCTGTGAGTCTGTGGAGGAAGTTAACCACAATAGTAACATACAGTCATTCTTTTTTATTATTCTCTTTTGTTTGCGAACAGAAAAATCATTACTCTCTCTGCATTCCTCATCATAGGTAGAAGTGCTGAAAAGTGTGGATGAGAATCTCAGGCAGGAGCTGCTCTACTGCCACGTTCTTCCAGGATAGAAAGGGGCTGAGGAGAAGGTACAAGTTAGGCTCCACAATAAATAGATAGATAGATAGATAGATAGATAGATAGATAGATAGATAGATAGATAGATAGATAGATAGATAGATAGGGCTATTTTCCCAGCTATCCATATGACTGTCTCCCCTGGAGTTGGGAAAGTAGAGGCTGTAGGCATGCTGGTGTTCGTGCGTTGAACCACTGCTAAAGCTTTGCCCGAACAGCAGTGGGGATCATGGAAAGAAATTAGTCCTTCTTCACACAGCTTTTCCTGCATTTCTTTCACTGTCCTTAGAATGGGGTGAGTTCGCAGAACTCAGTAACAGCTAAGTCGGGATCCTCCTCTCCTGTTTTAACTTTTTTTTCTGTGTGTGTGTCAGCCCACTGACTACGTGGACACTGCATGGAGCAGAGCCAGGGTAATGGGCAGAGAAGAGTGCCTCAGCGTCAGAACCTCTCTCCCTTTTCACAAAGCCATCAGCTCTAGCAGTTCACCTCACAGCCCAGCATTTACCAGGGGAAGAGAGAGAATTTAAGGAATAAAGCTTCAAATGAACATTTGTTACAGAGGAGCTGCAGTGATTTTCCACATCTTCAGCCTCAAATATTTTCAGCTTGGCTATGTGGCAGGAACATTTTCTTAGCACTGTTTTGTATCTCTGCTTTAACCCCCAATCCCTTAGTATCTGTGGGAAACGCAGTGCTGATAAGCCCTGTTGATTAATAGACACATAGTTTGATACTCTCCCATTTACCCTGGGTGTGAGATGCTTTGAGAATCAACCTGGCCCTTAATCATAAAGATACTTAATCTCTCTCTCTTTTTTTTTTTTTCAGAGGTTGTGTTGTACTAAAAACACTTATGGTTGTTATTGTCTGTTCTCTTGGCTTGAGCTCATCACCCAAAAATATGTGTGCTGCATGCTGAAGTGAGCAATGCATGCAATGTATATCGGAAGCACAGAGCACTTGGAGGAGAAGAGTAAGAGTGGGAGTGGACTGGGCATGTTTGTGGGCAGGGCTCCATGGCTATGCTGAGAGTTTGCTGGTGTAGTGTAGAAGCATCATGGAACCCTCTGAACTGCTGAGGATTTGTTAGAATGGGGTTAGTACCTATGGAAGGTTTGGTGAATATTTAAGGGATTTAAGAAGGTGCCAAGAAAGAAGAACAGAGTAATGATTTGGCAAGTATCATGGAGAGAAGTGATAATATGCAATAGGGTGCAGGGGCCTTTTGGCACACCTCTGGAACTATGATCAGGCTCTGGGAGAAAATAAAAGGTTACTCTAAATAACAGCAGAATTTTCTCAGAAATTGTGGGACAGGGCAAAATCAGGTAGAAGGCAGGAAAGTTGTCTCAAAAAAATTTTTTTTCTATCCCCGTAGTATATCCATACAACAGTGAAATCAGAAGCACTCAGTTGTCTTGCTGTAACAGCTTGTTTAATTTATTCTTTCTGGGAAGACAAAGCCAACTGGACATCTTCATCATGAACCTGCTTCTTGAACAGAAGTGAGCTTGGGATTTAGGCCACTCAGTTATGTCTTTCAATGTTTTTCTCTGTTACTTGAGTTCTATTAACTTAAAAAACAAATATAAATGTATTTGACCCAATGATTGCCTTACAGAGCACTCTGCTCCTGAGTTGACATTTGATAATCTCCATCTTCTGTTTGCATTTTGGGAGTCATAGACCTACCCTGTAACATCTTCCTACACTGTTCATCATCCTGTAGCACTCTTTCAGCTCAAGTGAAGGTGTGTTTGTTTATTGTTAGATAATTAATTGATCAAATACTTCGAAACAGGAACAAAAGTTCCAAAACATTCTTCCCTATGCCAGGGTCAATGGAGGTGTCAGGGTAACACATAGGACTTTAAAACTGGTTGAATTACATCTAGTCCCCAAGCCGCAGAATGGGGATTTTCAGTAATTTAGGAAAATGACAAGAGCCTTGAAACCCATTTCTGAAGGTCCCCTGCAACCTTATGGGAATCATAATGCCCCATCTGCTGCCATAAAGCTCCTTAGCAGGTGGGGCCGTGGGCTCACAAAATTGCCTTAGGACCCACAATTTTCTTAAAAGTTCCTTCTGTGATGTGGTGAGTTATGAGAGCTGTGTGCTCCAGAATCCTCCTGCAGCTGCTCCTCCATCTGTATCCTGGGGTAAACCACCTTGGGAAGCACTCATATATGGAGCGGCAGATCCTTCCCGCATCGGGAAGGGAGACCTGTGCCAGATGGACCCAGTTTTTGAAGAGGTCCTCACTCATCTGGGGCTGCTATGAGGAAAGGAGAGAGAGGGATGGATGAAATTCCCTGGGCAGAGAAAGTGAGAGAGCACATAATAGAGATAACAGAACCCAAACCGAGAAGAGTAGGCAGTGGAAAGGAAGGGAAGAGAAAATGCTGGAAAAATGTAGAGGCCAGTATTGGGGGAGATCAGCTACGCTGCAGAGTTGCTCCTGGGAAGTCAGCCAGAGTGTCTCTGTAGGAGTCTTCATCTCTCTGACTGAAAAACAGTCCTAAGGCCTCGCACAGCATCCACTTAATGAGCTTTACCAGTCGTAATGGGACACAGATAACATTAGATATCATCAAATCTGTTCCCCTAGACTATGCCAGAAGGGAAGTAACTGGATGGACATTCAGAGAGCTCCATCTCCTTCCCTGTAAGGCTCATGGCTTTTGTTAACCCCAAATTATCTGTAGCATTTTGTACTTGTGTTTGTGCCTCAATAATACTCTAAGAGAACAGGTACTTTCTAAAACTCACCTTTTTACTTTTCTAGGAATAACTCTCATTCCAAATTTTACTTTTTTTTTTGGAGCTTTGGGAAGTACAAGAGATCATTTAAGTCTATTTCCAGTACGTGAAGGGGTACAGGAAACCTGGGGAGGGACTTTTTATAAGGGCATGTAGTGACAGGACAAGGCAAAATGGCTTTAAACTGGAAGAGGGTAGATTTAGACTAGATATTAGGAAGAAATTCTTTACTGTGAGGGTCGTGAGACACTGGAACAGGTTGCCCAGAATGCCCCCCACCAATGGAAGCATTGAAAGCCAGGCTGGATGGGGCTTTGAGTGACCTGATCTAGAGGGAGGTGTCCCTGCCTATAGCAGAGGGTTGGAACTAGATGATCTTTAAGATCCCTTCCAACTCAAACTTTCTATGATTCTATGACTCATTTGTAGCTCTGGACTTCACTGCTGTCCTTCCTTAGAAGATCCTGCTGACTTCAGATGGATTTTTGCCTGTGAGGGTTGAAGAAATTTCTGTATCAAGCAGATTATCTGAGGAACACGCACTGGTAGAAGGATACAGAGTCTGTAGGCAAACGTTTTCCACACTGCAAACACAGCCTGGAGATCTGTGCTTCACTGCTGGTATGAACGTTATGGCAAACACCAGAATCTCCTGTGTCTCACTTTTCTTCACCTATAAAACAGGAACATCTGATTCTTGCAGTCATTTTCTGACTTATTTCTAATTTGGCCAAAATTCGTTAATAGATGTACCACTCAATAATTTGGACATTATATCATAAGGCAGTCCTTCAGGTAGTGCACAGAGTGGCACAGTGCTCTGGGTCCTCTGAAGGCCTGGATAGCACTCTGCAACTGTTACAAGTATTACAACCACTAGGCCTTTCAATATTCAACAGTATTCTGTTAAACTTCCATACATTTTCCAAATACAGTAATGAGACCTGACAAAGAAATTGCAATAGGATAGGGCATTGCAACACAGGGATGCAGGTTTGTATCTCCTGGGGACTGGTAGCTGCGGTGCCTTGGGAGTACATGGCTGGAGGCAACATCTAAGCTCAGGCTGAGGCCTGTGGCACCTGCCGGTACATGGCAATCTTCCTTCCCTTCTGGTGCCCTGATCCTTGTTCGCAGGTTACTGATCTGAGGCTGTTTGGTTAAATGATAGCCATTACACCAACATATGGCTGTCCAGGTGTTGTGTAAGGTCTGCTGGCATGCTTCTGTGCCCATGTATATGTAGACGGTATGTGTTTGTACGTGTGAGAGACAAAGAGCTGAACATCTCTGGAAGGCATTTCTTTTGAAATCCCCTATTCTTTACTGTCTGTGGATAAAATATCTAAAAATAAGCCTAAAAATGCTAGTTCTGTTCTTAATGACATTCTAGCAATTTCCCTGGCAAAGAGAAAATATCTATAGATACAAAGAAAAACATCAATAGATATTCCTAGGCAACATTTGTGAGAAATTTGTATTCAGCTCTGTTGAGGCCGCAGCTCGAGTGCTGTGTTCAGTTTTGGGCCCCTCACTACAGAAAGACACTGAGGCTCTGGAGTGTGTCCAGAGAAGGTGCAAGAAGGCTGTGAGGGGTCTGGAGCACAAGCCTAATGAGGAGCAGATGAGGGAACAGGGATTACTCAATCTGGACAAGAGGAGGCACAGGGGTGACCTTATTGCCCTCTACAATGACCTGAAAGGAGGTTGTGGAAAGGTGGGAGTCAGCGTCTTATAAACAGTGATAGGACGAGAGGAAATGACTGTAAGTGCACCAGGGGAGGTTCAGGTTGAATATAAGGAAAAATTTCTTAGAAAGAGTGGTGAGGCACTGGCACAGGCTGCCCAGGAAGGTGGTTGAGTCACCATTCCTGGAGGTGTTCAAGAAACGTGTAGGTGTGGTACTGAGGGATATGGGTCAATGGGCATGGTGGGAGTGGGCTGACAGTTGGATTAGATGATGTTAGTGTCTTTCCAACCTTAATGATTTTATGATTCTGTGAAATTGTATTTACATGCTAACATTTATGTACCCTAAATAGCTGCAAATAGCAGTGCACTTAGACACCAAATGTAATCAGAGGTTAAAGGCTTGATGTGAATAAGTGAATATCTGCAATTATAAAAATGCTAATGGTGGTTTGACTTTGGCTGCCATGTTCTTTCTGAAAGGCTGTGCACCACCTGATCTTCAGCTGGAGCTCATAGTCCTTCCCCACCGGAAATTCCTGTACTGAGTAAAAGCATGCAGTTTATAAAGTGCCTTCTCCACAGCCTTTTCAGGTGATGCTCTTCTCTGCCTCTGGTGCTTGCCAAACTTATCTATGTTGGCCACCACTGGTGCCCAAGGAGATCCAAATTCTCTGAGCCGGCTCTGGTGGCTGTTGCCCAGCCCTCCTCCCATTCAGATGGAGGAGAACCAGTGTGTCCCTGGCATGCGGAGCTGGTTTAATGGCAGGCAGAGCGGGAGACAGGAAAGAAGGGGAGGGACAGACTGCAGAGACTGACTGTGTGCTCACCCAGCTCCGATGTATTAGTGCTCTCAATGCATGGAAAGTATTTCACTTTATTCCTTGACTCCTTTTAGTGCCACAGAGGCTAAGGGTGGGCTTCCTTTCATAGCAAAATTTCTTTTACTGATGACATCAGATGAATTCTTGTGTAATTTACAGCATCTTGCTCTTTTGTTTCCCCAGTAGCAAGGTGGCAGGCTTTTCCACCTCTTTTCCAGGCTCCTCCTGTTTGACATTTTTCGTTTAATTTCAGTGGTGACCCATTTAGCTTCAATAGGATCCACTCTGGCACATCCAAAAAGCTTCAGCAAGGGTTGAATTAGGATACCTATTCCTCATTAACCCTTTAAAGTCATTTAAAGTGGCTGCAAAAGTATAAAGAAACAGAGGTAAAGCATAGTTTTGAAGCAAAAATGTATCTAATTATTATGAGGACTATAGCTTTGAAAAAATAACAATCTTTTCACAGTGAAAACTGGTGATATAGAATCATAGAACCACAGAACCATTAAAGTTGGAAAAGACCTCTAAGATCAGCTAACCCAACCGTCCAACTACCACCAATATTGCCCACTAATATCAACAAAAAATTGTTCTAAATCTTGAGTAGGACCTCCGCAAATTAATCTCACTTGAAAACATGGCCAAAAGACTATTTGCATAATAAATTAGGCTTAACTGACTGTTTCATGAATACCAGACTTATAATTCTAAAACTAAGATGAGGGGCGGTTACTTTCTTTAATAAATGTTCCATTTGTGCAGCACACCCTCAAACTTACTTAGAGTGAAAAAAAAAAATTACATACCATTATTTTCAAAACCTCACTACTTTATTTTTAACTTTCTTTTTCATCTGGTCTTTTTCAGTATAGCAACCACTCTGTATTACAGGGTGTATCCAAATTCAGAGGAAAGCTTCAGGCCAATTGTTTTTTGAGGAACTTTCCAAAGGACTGCTCTGCATCGTTTAGGAGACTGAGAGTGCCACGTCGCTCGGTAGTTTTAAATGCTGAGAAAACCATCATGGTTACTTGTGCAGTTCTTAATGTGGTTCTGGGTGGTAACTTTGGATTGCCAACATTGTTTTTTTTCCCCCAGCTGCAAGGACATACCATAATTGTACTTGGCTGCAACAACGACAGGAGTGCAAAACTGGATCACAGGGACCCTCTAGTGTTCCCAGCCTGCATGCTGCAGCACCTTCTGCCTGAGTAAGGCAGTTAGACATTGCTCTGCAGTCTGCTGAGTTAAGTATCACTACTTCTGCTGCTTTTTTTTTTTTTTTCTTTTCTTCCCCTTTGGGGCTTCAAATGCTTATCAGGTAAAGAAATCAAATCCTGCTGAATGCTGTGGGTCAGCAGAATCGTTTTTCAGCTATTCTGATTGATAAAATGAGAAAAGTATTTTGAGCCATCTTTTCAGCATCCTGCTCCAAAGAAAACAAAAGCTGTACTTTTCAACATAGTCACAAAGATAATGCTTTTCACCTATTTTTTTTTTAAGCAAAGCAGAAACTGCTTTGTGTCAAGAATAAAAGTGTTAGACTTCAAAAGGCCCAAAGTCTCCATTTTTGTTGATGTCTTCATGCCTTTCTGAGATCACTCCGTGCCCATCATGCCATGGGCAGCAGCCCATGTTTCTACTCACTCTCAGTGCCTGGATCTGGCAGCTGGAACACCAGGAGCTGCTGGGCTAGTGGGACCTGGGGAACCATGGAAGAGATGGGGTCACCAAGTGATTTAGGAGGTGCAGAGCTGAGAGTTAGGATGCCCCCATGTCAGTGGAGGGGGGTGGAAGTGAGAAGGGATTTCCAGCATGTTGGAGGAGTCAAAGGGGAATGTAGCAGGGTTGCAGGCTGGGCTCCAGCCAAGGCTTGGGTGGCGGAAGCCCAAGAAAGGGAAAATGAGGGTGGGAAAGCGAAGCTGTGAGGCAGGGCTGAGGGTGTCAAGGCTGTGCTTGCCATGTTACTCATCCCTGGCCACACATCTGTAATGGGGAGTCATGGCCAGGGGACCTCCAAAGCACACTGCCTTTCTCCTCCTGCTCACTTTTTTGTGGTCATAAATCTGCCCCCTCTGAGGGTCAGGTTCTGCAATGGGCTTCATGTCTGGGGAGAGTAGATTTTCTAAGAATGCAGTCAGCCTTTGTAGTTTGATCCCAGGCAGAAGTGCAGTAGGCTTTCTTGCTGTTTTTGGACACTCCTGATTATATCCACAATTGAAAATGTAAATGGGACAGAAGGTTTCAGTGAATTGTGCTAACTTGTCAGTGCTATTGTGCTATTTCATCTCACTTCAAAACAAAAAGAGGGGGAGGGCCCTAAGGAAGCTTTGGCCTTGACTATATTTTAGTTTGCAGATAAATTCCTCAAAAGAACGTCTAGAGGCAATAAGGGGAGGGAGGGAAGAAGGAGAGGAGGAAGAAACTCCTTTCAGATCATAGTCCCTGCAAGCCTGATTAATGTGGATTCTGGTGCAGAGCATTTCCTCTGGATGACTTTTTCTCTTAAACAAGAAGCCTTTGTGTGATCACAACAGACTGTGAAAGACTTCTGTTTTTACCAAATGGTTCAGCCTGACAAAAAAGGAAGAAAGCTGGTAAAAGTGCTGAAAAAGAGGGAAAAAAATCACTTAGTTTATCCAAATAAAATGTATTTCAAACTTTACATCATAATTTTCTCATTTAAAATTTTAAAAATATACAAGACCTAAATAAAACATTTTCTTTCATGTTATTCCAAACATTTCTCCAAATCAAGAGGAATTCTATGTAGTACTTTTCATCTTATTCATCTTACATATCCATACTTGCAGCCTAGCTTCCAAGACTGGACATAAGCTCTGTCCATGTGCAGATTCATTGGCAGAATGTAAGCCTGGACATGTCTCCTGACCCACAGATCATGGAAAGGACAAAGGCTGGAAAAAATTTGTAGCTTACTTTGGAAGAGTGTCTGATCCATGCACCAGGACAGCAAGGCATAGCCTTGATACTGTACGGGATGGAATGAACAGTGCAAAGAATAGTTTTAAGCAATATGCATCAGAAGGGTTAAAATCTGACAAGAGTGTTCAAAAACACTACTCTATTTTTTTAATTTTGTGAAATTGAACTTTTCTGAACCTTCACCATGCCAGTACACGCCCCTGGACTGGGAAACTTGCTTTGATTAATTGAGATCAAGAGAGAGCTTTCATTCCAAGTCAAAATGCTTGTGTTCCATAACCACCTTTCCAGCAAGATAATATATTGTAGTAAACTTAAAAGTACATAAGATACTATATAGTTTTACTGAAGATAACTGCCAATGTCTCCACCGTATGCATTTAACAAGCCACAGATTTTGTTCTTTAATTGCAGTGCAAAAATGGATGAGACCTTCTTAGGTACACGTGGGCTGAGAGAAAAACTTGAGAGATCTTAATGTGAAAGGGGGGGGAAATTAACTATTATTTTCAGGCATGCTAGAGGAAAAACAAGAAAAGTAGGAAGAACTAAAAGCACTTCAGTAAAACGTTTTTCCTTGGAATGAATAGTGAATTTATTTGGAGAGTAATGTTCAAGCCTTCAGAATTATTTCTCTGATGAAATATTTTGCATCAAATTACTTTCTTTCCAATGTTACTTTATTTCTGAACTTATAGCTTCAACTTTTGCTTTTCTTGGCAATGACAAGCCAAGTGCAGTTGGTCTTGCGCTGGTGTGATCAGCCACATTATCAGAACAGATGTGAGTGTGATCTGCTCACCTAACAAACCATGTCCATCTCCACCCACTACCAGCACTACAGTAAGTCTGACTCTGTGTTCTCTGTTAGGTAAGAAGCAAACTGGTCCTCAGTGCATTCAGGATTAGCTAGGATATGCCAAGTGACGCTTCTGGTGCAACTGCCTCCATGAAGGCATTAATTCTGGTCTCCCTTCTCCCTCCAGATGCTTTTCACAGTGTTTTAAGGAACCATCTCTCTGAGATATTTGCTGCTCCATAGGCTCTGACTGAGGTTATTTACCAGCTTTTAATTTATTGGGGGTAGAGGGAGAGGCACAATCTGACACACAGAAAAGAAATTGCACAAGCCTGTGGTTCAATGAAAATAGGGCAACCATACGATAAGGGGAAGCACACTGCAGATGTTGAGGTGCTCGATGTCTAGATCCCATGAACACTTTTGTCTGGTATAAATCTGGTCTTTGCCCAAAAAGGAGATCTTCCCTCACCTTCTCGGTGGTGTGTAGCAATAGGACAAGGAGTAATGGCCTAAAACTTGTACACAGGAAGTTCTGTACTAACATGCGGAAGAACTTCTTTATGGTAAGAGTGACGGAGCACTGGAACAGGCCGCCCAGAGAAGTTGTGGAGTCTCCTTCTGTGGAGATATTCAAGACCCATCTGGATGCCTACCTGTGTGACCTATTGTAGGGAACCTGCTTTAGTGGGGGGCTTGGACTCGATGATCTCTTGAGGTCCTTTCCAACCCCTGCAATTCTGTGGTTCTGCATTTCTGTCTGACACCAGCACTGAAGTGGCTCATGTGAACAAGACTACAGGGCCGAGCAAGCTGGAAGCCAGCTGGTTATCTGCTGTGTTAGCTGCCCAAGCCTCTCTATTTGCCTGTTCATTGCAAAAGAGCCATTTGATCTTTATCTGACTTGCTCTGCCAGAAAAAAATGTCTGATTATTTTATAGCACAGCACAAGGAGCAGCTCTGGCCACTGGCTGACTGTTAAGTTCAGAGACCTCATTCATACCAGACGATTTTAACACTTTCAGAAAAAAAACTCTGAAGCCTGGGCTGCAAGATGAGGAATAAAGGGGTGTGTGCATCTTGAGATGAGTAAGGAAGCTCTGCCAAGAGGAGTTTGTATACAGCTCCCTCTGCCTATGAATAGTTTTGCTGCAATTGCCTCTTATGCCATGAATGCTCATTTGTGAGCTACTCCTGAAGGGAACAGTAGCAGCCCCGTTTGGCCTCTTAAAATGATCACCACAGAAGAGGTGAGGCCTTTTGATTAGCAGGATAATAAATACATGGAAATCGGCCCTCCAGAACTTCCTGTGGCCCTGTATTTTTCATGTCAACCAACTCACAAAGGCCAGGTTTGAAGCAATGGGACTAGTAGACATTTACTAGCAGAGATCTGAAACAGCATGTCTATTTTTCCTCTGAATGTCATCAGATTTTAATGCAACTGAAGTCGAAACTGCTGTGCTTTAAAATATACCTCTGTCCTGCCATCGTGCTACTATGCATTCTAAGCTGGGTTTTTAGAAACACCTGCAATGTTTTGCAGTTGTGACTGCTTGTGGCTTAATACATCTTCAAAGGCAAGCAGTCTGTTTGTCTCTCTTCAAGAACCATTACATATTGCATATGTGTAATGGCCTGCATTAATGTTTGTTTTTCTGCTTTTTATCATAAGTTTGCTATTTTTCTTTTCATCATGTCAAATTATGAAAATTGAGAATGTAGCACATGTTTTTTCCTTTTATGTGTAGGATATCAACAAAAAATGAAGTTCAAAGCAACAGTCTCACACGTAATACACCCATGAAAATCATAGGGAATTAAATAAGCAATCTCATAATGAGGAAAACCGTAAGTATAATGATATCTCCAGGCATGAATGATATAGTACAAATCACTGGAGTTATTCCAGGTATTAACTTATGTTATGAAGATCTAGATGTTGTCCAGCATTAAGAATGAAACATGAGGTCCATGGGCCCCTCTGCCCCATTAGGCATGGAACTAGGCTGAACCAGGCTGGAACCATGACAACTGATTTGCAGTAATGAAAATATACGTTACTCTTCCATCAGAAAAATGATGAAAAATCATTTCATCAGAAAAATACATCACCTTCATCTGTGATAAGTGGGAGTACTTGGATAACAAAAATATTGCTGCACTTTAAGTCTTTTATTAATAAACAATTAGTTGTAATCACTTGTTTAATAGCCAAATGAAAACTAGTACATCAAATTATACAGCTTCAAATTTTGTTCAGGCTTCACATAAACATTATGCAAGAGAATGGTAAAAACGTGGAAATGTGTGATTCAAAAACACTGTTCTTGTGGTTACAGCACCCTTTTCCTATTATTTGGAAAAATTAAGTCTTTAGTAAAATAGCTAACTAATGCATCTTGTACTGAAAACCAAGAAGGCCTACATGGAGATCTGTGTAATAGACCAACTGCCTTGCATGTATATGGTTTCTCCATGTTGTAGGAAATATAAAGTCAGCTGCCTTGTGTAAAGATTTTAAGGTAATCACTGGGTGATACCCTGCATTTCATGAAAGAAATGACTGACTGAGCACATTGGAAGTTGTAGCCCTTTTACATATCAGATAACTTGTGAAAATTAGAGTAACCTCAAAAGTACTGTAATAGTATGCTCTTGGATATACAATGCTTCCTACCTTTAATTCTACTTCCAGGCTTATGTGGTTGCTGGAAGGATGGAAGGAATCTTCTTCCTTACATGCAGAGATGTACAGAAAATGTGCACACACAACTTCACAAGCTTTAATATTAATACTGTATGATATTTCTAACAGTAAAGTGCAGCCAGAGACCATGTAGTTATCAGAAGCACCACATGGTGTCTGTAGCGCAAAAGAAAAGAAGTCATGAAATATAACCCAATTTAAAAAAAAACATTATTTTGCTGGAAACCTGACTACACTTGCACAATGGGAAAAAGGAAGGAAGCATAATTATTACAAGTAATGAAAGCAATCAAAACATTTGCAGCTTTCTAATAAGTATATTAGAAGAAAGAGTAAAGGGATGGGAACTTGGGATTACAGGAAGACATGGCTGAGGAGGGGCTCCAACGATTACCTGGTTCTGCAGCCGACTCCTTGTCACTTTTGAGAAGTGCTTTAGAAGAATGCATGAGTGACAAGACAAGAAGGCATAGAAATAAGATTTTATTGCAATGTCTTCTAAGGCTTTTCACTGATTTTTTAATTCTCTTGAACTCAGTCTTTCACACTCACTTTTCCATCTCCATGGATTTACAGACTCGTTCTTTCCTTTGTTCTTTCATTGTGCTCCCATGAACTTTGTCCAGTTGATCCACATCTTCATAGAAGTACAGAGCTGGGGGCTGAACTCAAACCTTTAACAGAGAAGAGAGCAGGGCGATCTATTTTGTGTTTTTCTAGATCTCATCCTATTATTTATCTTTGAATGGTAGTTCTTAATGTTCTCTTAATTATTCTCCTAATAATCTCCTTAGTGTTTTTAACTTATTCAGTTTGCCACTCTTTAAAAGTCTTCCTTCTCTTTTTTCCATGTAACTGCCAGACCTTCTTTTCTTGTCCAGTTAATTTTTCTGGACCAAATAAAGCACCTCATTCTTATCCCTGCAGCATGATTCTTCAGAACATACCTCCAACTTTTAAGGATGTTACTGAACTCCGATTCTCAGTGTGGCTGCAGATTTTCTCAAGGTGGCAGCATCTTCAGATACAGGTCAATAATGATGTTATTGAGGATACTTGGATGTAGCTGAGACCACTGCAGAATCTCAGTGCAATCTTTCGTTTTTATAACTAATCACTTACGGTTACTCTCTGAGAAAGATTTTCTATTCACCCTTCAGTAGTTAAATTTAGGCCACACTTATCAAGTGTGGTAGTGAATTAATCATTGCTGATGTTTTTTTCTAGATAATTTCTATTGTTTTCTAGATAATTTCAAATTCTTTGTTTGATCATGATTAGCATTTTTTCAGGTTAACTGAAGTTGAGCTGTTAGTTTCCTCAGTTCTTCCTTTATAATTTTTTAAAGATAATCTTCTTATATTCTGCTGAATAACTCTTTCCTCCTTGAGTAACTAGAAATAATTATTTGTAGAGCTGGGAATTGTTGTCCAACTCATTTGAGTAATGTGGGATTAAGTCATCAGACCGAGATGATTCAAATGAATGTCTCAAATACTCAAGGAGAAATCTTTCTTTTCTGCCATATATTGATTATCCCACACCAATTGCTGGCACTCTTTTTAATGAATAATATTTTAGTGAAAGTCATTGTCTTGGTCTTCCCTTTAACTTTTGTTTGTCTTCTGTTAACTACAGCTCATTCTATTCTTCTTCCCCTTTCCAAGCACTTGCGGAATATCTATGTATTCCTCTTTAGTAGCTTGGTTTTCTTTTTGCTTTTATCTTACAGTTGAACTCCATTATGATTTTTAACAGTTTTGTCAAAGTGGTTTTACATTACTTCCTGTATCCCTTCCAAATGGATAGCCCTTACTATTAATTAATTTTTTCCCGTAGTATTACAGAAGGTAATAACAACAAATCCACCTAAGTTTATGGGTGTCTGTCTTTCTGAAATCTACTGTTCTAGGTTTTCTGATGATCTTGAACTTTGTCATTTAATGGCCATTCTCACCGTAATTACTTTCTGCTTTGAGAGGAATCTTTTTCTATCATATGCAGAAGATCATCACTTTTAACTGCTTTTCTCATCTACTATGTCACAGATTATTACCAATCCATTCTAGAGGTTTGATGGGTGGTTTGTACTCCCTCTCTAGTCGGTATTTGGGCAATTCAGAATTCCAGTAATGACAAAATGTACTCTATGGACAAATCTGTAAGAGCTCGCAAAATCTCACTTGTGTCTCTTGCTCCTGAGTTCATTGGTATTATGAAGCATATTTTCCTCTTTAATTATCACTGAGAAGCTTTCAGAAAAACACACTGCCATCTAAATCAGGTGTATCCTTGACTTGAAAGGCAAATTGTCCTTCTTTTTTGTCATGTCTCTCCCTTCTGAACAAGCTATGCCAGTTTAGAACAACATTAATTCCCACAAGTCACCCTACTAAGTCTCTGTCAAGCCATGGCCAAGGGTAAGTAAAGGCATGGAAGGCTACAGATGGAAGCAGGAGCAGCTAAAACTGGCTGAGGCCAGCTACAAGATACATATCTGAATCCCAGACCAGGCTTTGACTCAGTCTTTGTTTCAAATTATAGTTTGAAAATAGACACTCCTGTGTACGTTGCTGGGATGTGTTGGTACTTTAACCATATTTACAATTTTCCAGTATAAAATAACACTCAATAAAACTGATTTTCAGGAAGAAATTTATTTTTTGTTTCCAAATACAATTGCATTTAATGAACAAACTATTTATATGGACAGTTTGCACACAGTGTAAGACCTGTGTGAGACTACTTGAGACGCGTGATCATCTGAAAAATAAGTACGGGATGAAAGGGACGTGGAACTTGATCCTGCCAGCCTTAATTTTTGCAAATAGCACGTTATTTTTTCTGGTCCGTGCTGCGTGATGCAAAGCAAGGTCTTCAAATTTAGAGGAGGATTTTTGTCCTCACTGAACAATAATAAAATGATTACTTTTGTTAGTGAGCTGGGGATTTAATGATTTTCCTGTCAATGTTTTTTAAGGTATTTATTTTCTTCTCTATACCATCCTATCTTCTGGGGGCTTCTCTGGAACCTAGAACAAAAACACCTCAAGATTTCTTTACAAAACCCAGGTAAACATGGATAATTTAATCAGCCACCCACATCGCATTCACAGCTGAATGCTTGATTCTGGAGTGGCATGAGGATATTAACAAGGAGAATTATGATAAGAATAGAAATCACTGAAGGTAAAGCTCAACTGAAAAAATACACCAGTCAAGCTACTAAGTTCTCCCTATAATATTCCAATTATCTTTACAAGAAAACTCATTCTTTAACATATTTTTATAAGTTGAAAGAAAGAGAAGGCCCTAGTCCTAGAACCATGTCCACCACAGCAAGTGACAATGCATTATCTGACTGCAGAGGTTGGTGGGGACAGAAGCTGTATGCCATAACCAACTTCCAAATTCTGCAGGCATTAAGGAAGCACTGTGGTTGCCTGAAGGTTCACGGAAATATTGTTAACAACAATTGGAAGGTGTCCATAAATCCCATTGCTTATGATTAGCTCAAAGTGCACAGTTTATTACATTTTTACCCAAGGCAATAGGGACAAATCCCACATTGCAGCATAACACTATCTGAACAGATGTAAAGACATTCCTTCCCTCCACACAACAGAAAAACTATCCAGCAAGTCCTGGCATTTGTGACTTGAGGAATCCAGAATAACCGCAGACTGGGAGCCACACTAATGAGGTACCACTGAGGTCAGAGAATTGTATCCTTTCCTACTTGTGGTAGTTCTGGATCCAGCCCTCACTGCTGAGAAGCACCCATCAAAAGTGCAGCAGCATCTCTGCCTGCTGGTGCCCTCACCACCTGTGCTACAATCCTGTCCTGAACAAATGAGCAACAGCGCCCATCTGTTTCCTGCAGTTGAACTGCATGGTAAAAACAACAGTCCTAATCTCTGTGGTGTCTGCTGGGAAGCAAAAATCACATCAGAATTGTGCAGTGATAAATGTTATCTTCTCTTTCCTTGACAGATTCCTATGGGCCATCAGCAGAATAGATATGCAAATAGTACCAGTTGGTGGGAATGGGTCACCCTGGCAGTAGCAGATAGCAAAGAGATTCCTGTGATGGTTATGTGAGGAAATGAATGGGCTTTGTCTGCTTCAAAGATGCTTTCAGGTACTTGTCTATATCTGAACAGAGACTGGAAAACTGAAGGCTTGATTCAGCAGGCACTATTATTTTAAGTACCTGCTACCTGGAGGGTAGCAAGACCATCAGGCACATTTTATGAAATCAGGCACATTTTATGAAATCAATCAGCCACAACTGTCAGGAGCATGGTCCCCTGAATCTAAGTGCTTCAAAGAAGGAGCACAAATATTTCAAACTAAAAAGATGCCGGTCATCCTTTTCAGGCTGAAATGCCCAATCTATGTTTGGATGAGGAGCCTGAAGTACTGAACAATGGAATGAAAGGCCTTGACTTCTGCAGAGTCAACATTCACCCGAAATCTATCATCCAGCTTGGAATTTTTTGGCTTGATCTCTGTTTCCAGTAGCATAGCATAAAAAATATGCCAGTTTATATCGTACATGAATGATATAATATAATATGAAAACCAAAACATATTTAGCACAGTGCTTATAAAAACATATGCTGATGGCTTAAATGTCCTGATATTTCTATGCATTATATGTACTCTAATTTTTCTTTATGGCAATAACATCTCATAGATAAACATTTTAGAGTTGAAGTAACCAGCTGTAAAATTTTCTGACTGGTATATCTCATACTATACTAAGAATAATATCATTTCCATAATCTCATATTACTTCTACACTGTTGAATTTAATGAAGGTGTTATCTAAAACAGCACGGTTGCAAAATAATAGCAGGGGATTTTCATTTCTCATTCTATTAAATTTTCTCTGATATTTCTGCTTAGATTAGATCACTGTTTTCTAAAGTATACATTCACTGTGTATTCTAAAGTGTATTTCACTGAGTATTCTGCGCATACACAGTGGTGGAGCTTTGCTTGGGTTTGCAGGGCTTGAGTGGAAAGAGGGCACACTCTGCTGGCAGCAGCCTTCCCAGGATTTTAAAGTAATGCTCTGAGGAGCAAATCACATTCAAAAATCATTAACTAGAGGATTTGTTCATAAGTCATTGTCCACTGGAGCCTCTATAGTGAGTCTAAACTTTATTGCTAACCATTTGTATTTTAAATCGGACGTATTTAGAGATATGAAGCATTTAACAATTTCAGATATTTAAAATGCATGGCTGAAGTGCATCGTTTTGCTTATAAGCAATAGATCTCTCAGGATACTAAGGGACTGCAATGCAGTCAGTGAAAGTGCTCCAACTCACCTCAAGAAATTTAATTCTACAGTGACTTGGGTGTATCTTACGTGTAGTTTCATGAAACTTTTAACATTTAACTGCCTTCCTTAGGTTGAGAAATTTTTTTTTTCAGAACTTCTATTTGTCAGTGCAGAAGGTGCTCAGTCTGAGTCACAATAAACTAAAAATAGGGCCAGAGAAACCTTAAAAATGTCTCAGAATAAAGATTGTCATAATTAAAAAGCAGCCAGGTGAACCAATCCAGTAGTTTAAACTTGACAAGTCAAACTAAAAAATGACTGAATTAGGAAGAATTTAATGTAATTCCAGGTAGATGGTTAGTATCATTCAGTCCTGTCATAAATTGTTGTTGAGTCAATTTTGTTTTAGCTGCATATGCAAAGCATATCCTCACTGTTTTTCAGTTCCTAGTAAATCTTAACTATTTTCCCAGACTGCCTTCTTAGCGATGCGCTGGGGTTGTGCTTCATCCGTCCTGGTCATGCACCTGGCTGTAGGCACATTTCAAAGATGTTGTCATGGGTGTGCCATCTTCAGTCTTTACTGAAGAGCTCATGCTTTGGCTCAAGGACCTCACACCCTCCGGTTCTTTGCCATTGCAGCCCACATGGGCCCTGACAAACGTCTTTGTTGCAGGAGGCTCTAAAAGTTATCTCAGGAAGTCCACCACTTCCTTACTGTGCAGTCAAATCCTCAAGCATCACGTATTTATCAATGAATGTCTGAAATCTGCATCTTCTTTCACCACTGGCTGTGTTATTCTGTCATCTGTGATTACAGGTGTTGAAAGGGTGCTCTCATTGCAAAAGGACTCCATCATCTCAGGGATGGAAGCAAACACCCTCTACAGTGCTGTTTTCCCATTGTCCATCTTGATTCTTTCATTCCAGAATATACTGTTCCCCAGGATCCTGTGTGATGAATTGAGGTGGGGTAGAGCTGCTCTATGGCCCATCTTTGTTTCTCCTGAGCAACTCTAGTTCAATGTTCTGGCCTTGAGAACATGATATGATTTGTCCCTCAGGATAAGGAGCTTCCCTCTCTGTGCACATATGTGTTTGTCACTTGCCTACAGCTTAACTGCCCATTTGGGGTCTGGTGTGTTAAATGCAGGATTGCACTTGTATGGGATACATTACTTGCAGAACCACTTCAGATTTGGAAACACCTTAGAATAGACTAGCTATTGTACCATACCTCTTCAAACACCCATAGCTCTCAAATTATTCACTTCCTTCAATCTTTTTGCATTTGCAGAGGGAATTATTGAGACCCGTATGCAGAAGCTACAATGAATGCCAGTTATAAAAAAAGCCCAAACCACAGTCATTACTTGCTCTATGAGATATTAAATAAGAAAATAAGAAGCATTCAAAAGAAAGCTTCAAGTTTTCAAATTACAATTGAGATTTTACTCTTGAACATTTCCAAATTTTTGCTTAATTTTTCAGTCCTGTCAGTGCAGCATCATGAGGAGCTTGTCTGACTACAGACTGTGTTACCACATTTGATTTCTTTTGAAGTATTGTTTTTTTGCTCTAGTCTGTTTTGGGTCTCATCACTTGCCCTCATCCTAAAGGTAGAACAGAATAAATTCTATTACTAACTCAAATGTTAACTTTTTCCCAAGCCAGCTTAAAATTTGGACCTACATCCCAAGGAACTTCATAGTAGACATACAACATGTAGTCAAATGAGCTCTTTATGTTACATGGTCACAATTATATTCTAACTCATTTGTTCTACTTAATCATGCATAGTTGTTCTTTGAAATACTATTTGTGTGTGTGTGTGTGTGTCTATTTTGTTTTCTTTTTTTTTTTTTTTCCTGAAAATGATTTATCTCATAAACATCACTAACATACATGTTTATATTGGAAAAGCTACTGGTATTGATCTGGGCTGTCTCTACTTTTGATGCAGAAATATTTTGTTCTTAGCCCAAATCCCAAACATGCTCTGCGAGAAGCACCAAGGTGTTACTGGTTTCATTCTGTGAGATGCAAAGTGCTTTATATCAATGGGAGTTGCAAGTCCTTGCCTTTCTGGAATAGGAGAAAAAAAAACACCAAACCAATAACAGATTACTTTTATCTGGCATTAGCTGAAATGCATGAGAAATTTTAATATGAAAGAAACAAATTATTCAGGTTGAGGGAAGCTAGACAAGTTAATTGCATCCTTCAACTTGTAGCATCCATGTAGGTCCTAATTAAGCAAACAACCTTCTTCATGGAGGTTATGCTGTGAGGGCTGTGCTCATGCGATACTTTCAGTTGACTGCGTAGATAATTTGAAGGCTTTTGTATGAGTAGTAGAAGCTCACTCCTTTTTCTGCTGCAGATCTTCCCACTAACTATGAGAACTACTGAAGTATCTGAGGTGATAACTGTTTTGTCAGCTATGTTCCAGTACAAATAGGCACACTTAAGAAGACTCACTGCAGAAGCAGGGACATTCTACCCTTACAGGATACAGCAATCCTATCTGGAAGAGACTCCATGCAGTGAGCATGCCTCACCTGTGCTCTCACCTAGCCCTGTGGGGTGGCCTTGTAAAGCACTGGCTGCCCCTGCCAGTCTTCAGATGTCCATTTCTTTCCTGACATACTTATAAAAGCTAAGACTTTTCACAGTGGAATTCACTGTTACTTACATTTTGTTACAAAAAAGTGGAGCCTGGAAGAAGTTTAGATTTATTCTGTTAGAATGACATATGGAAAAATCTCCTGTACATATTGTATCTGATATTCTAGCTTATACTGGTTTTAGGATTCTTGCACTCTTAGGTAACGCCAAAATCACAAAAGCTCTATATTATTTTTATCTAAAGCAAGGTGTATACTGAGCATTCTCTAAGAGGGTTTTTTTTGTGCCTAGTGTGATTCAATTGGTCTTCCTACAGAACAAGACTAAACCAAGCTACGCTAACTATGCCTGTTACCGAGAAAATTATAGGGCTTGTTAAACTGAAAAATACAATGCAGGAACCATCAGTTCTACTTTATGATAAGCAATGAGCAAATAAGGGTGTTATATTTAATGAAATGTTTCATATGTGAGAGAATAAATTAATCACCGTAATCACAGTGATTTAAGGCAATGACTTATATAATGAAATTGCCCAGAACATCTATGATCATATCCCTCATGGTTTTTCCTAACATAGAGAAATTGCCTTCATTTGTAAAAACCAAATTATCAAAATATAACTTAGCAAACGCTATTTGCCACTCAGAAAACTGAAGAAAAAGGAAATCAAGAACAGAGGAACTTAAAGCTGTGGTGGATGGTTTGGGCTTTGAAGGTGCTCATTTGCAGCAGAGATAACAGGTTATAGACCCTTTAGGGAGTACATGTATGGATTACATAGGAAGACTGTGACCAGCAGAATGAAGGTGATCACCTCACCTCCTAAGTGTGGTAGGTCCACATCTCTGCCTGGTTTTGGGTGCCTAATTCAAGAAGGAAATGATGAAGCAACAGAAGCATGCAACAAATTAGCACAGGCCAGTGAGGAAAGGCAGAGAGCTGTGCCTTGTTGTGTGAGGAGCAAACAGGTGAGTTATCAGACACCTACAGCTTCTGAAAGAACCTTCACAAAGATAATGGAGCCAAATTCCTCCATTTAGTGGCAGATCATAGAATCACAGAATGGTTTGGGTTGGAAGGGATCTTAAAGATCATCTAGTTCCAACCCCCTGCTATAGGCAGGGACACCTCCCTCTAGACCAGGTTGCTCAAAGCCCCATCCAGTCTGGCTTTCAATGCTTCCATTGGTGGGAGGCATTCACAGCCCCTCTGGGCAACCTGTTCCAGTGTCTCACGACCCTCACAGTAAAGAATTTCTTCCTAATATCTAGTCTAAATCTACCCTCTTCCAGTTTAAAGCCACTTTGCCTTGTCCTGTCACTACATGCCCTTATAAAAAGTCCCTCCCCAGCTTTCCTACAGGGTCCCTTCATGCCATAGCAAGGAATATTGGTCACATACTGAGCTTGGGAGGTTCACGTTAGGTGTTAGGAAATTGTTTAGGTGATTAGTGCAGGACAGGAAGAATTTGCTCGGGGAGGTTATGGGATCTCCATCTTTAGAAGGTTTCAACAGTGGTCTAGATTGAGACACATCCAATCTTGTGCTGGCAACAGTCCTGCTTCAAGTAGATGTATGAATTAAATAAGATTTTGTCTGATCGATACTTCTATGACTCCATACAGACATTTCCAGTTCTACTGCCCTATCTTTACTGGACCTAGTTGGAGAGATTAGTGAATGTGAAACATTTGCAAAACATGTATGCTTTCGCAGTCTGTTTTTTATTGTCAGGTTTTCACATCCACAAAATTTTTAATTTTAATCCCCAAATATATTTTCCACCAGAATTCCATTTCTGTTCTGTTCTAAATTCAATGTATAACAAAAGGTGTTTTTGAAAAGTTGATATGAAATGCAGTCAACATCCTTTGGTTAATGTTCATCTTCTTGCCTTGGAAGTAACACTAGAATACTAGATTTCAGCCTTTGCTTGCTCTGTTAGTGCTTCTCTTTTATTCCTGCTTTCCTTTGCATAATGTTAAGTAGCCTGATAGGTTTTTATGGTAAAAACTATCACTTTAAAAAGCATGAGGCAAAGATATGTTGCTAGGGAGCTGTTTGCGATGATACATTATTATGTATTAAGATAATAGAAGGCTATACTCCATGAGAGGAAGACGCCTACAAATCTTGCCAAATGCAAAGCATGGTGCAACATAAATATTTAAACACAAGTATAAACCACAAAATATTCAGAAACAGCTGTTTCGGAAGACTTTTAGCTACGTACAATGAGACAGTATGCATGAAAGAAACATATTTTTGTAGATGTCATTTCAAAATGTATGTCTGATGCACATTGTTGTTCTGATCATGGTAATGTGAAAGAAAGAATGGAGAAAGAAAAAGAAAGAAAATAATTCAATAAATCCATCAGTAGCCAACATCTGAGGTAGCCTCAAAATTTTTGAGAATCTCTGAGGATTTGTGAGCAGCTCAGGACAGATACTGAGATTTTCTAAACTGCACCTCGAAGGGCATGCAATGAAATAGCACACAGATAAATGAAATTAAAAACCTAGAACTGATAGGAAAGAGGGGAAGTGTGGATAGAAAAAATTAATCTAAATTTGCTCTAAGACAAGTAGTTTCTTACAGCCAAGATTATCCATGGTCCTTCCATGCTCTCATTTTTTACTTTAGAACTCATTCAGCTTCAGAAGTCACCAAGTCTAGTGACCTGTTTAAGGACTTGTTCTGGAAAGAAGGGTGCAGTGGCAGTGTTAGGAGGTTTTACCCAAATCACTGGTCCAAAAGGTCACAGCATTCTGCATCACTGAATTTATTGAGCTCACATGAACTTTACAGGGGTAAAATCTTCACGAGCTCTTCGATGGTAAACTTTTCTCTTCATTTAGGGGTGTGTGTGCTCACATGTATGTGTGCAAGATGTGTGTGTATGTGTGTGTGCTGGCACCTGCGCAGATTTGTGGAGAGGACAAGCATGTTTTTATTTACTCTTCATGCTTCACTTTGCTGAAGTGCAACAAACAGAATAAAACTATATGTTACCAGGTCACCATTACAGCCTTTGGGCCATCACTGCATATTTGAACTTGGAGGGATGTTGCTCTGTTTTTGATTAAGGTAGTTATTTCACAGCACAAGACAGCTGTTCAAACACTCCCAAAATTAGCTGCTTGGGAACCGTTCCTTTCTAAGGAGTAAAACTAAACCACCCATAATGTTTTAGATGCAAAAATCTACATATAATGTTAACTATCACTATGAATTTATGTGGATGGGCCAAAACACAAAACTATCACCTTTCTCAGTGACCATGGTTAGGAAAAAGGGTCTTCGTGACTGCCATTCCAATGTGAATCTAGGGTATCTGGTTCTTTATCGTGTAAATTTCCATGCCTGGTGAGTTGACTTAGCCTGGGAAACATTGGAACAACACCACTGGGAAATTACACTGCAGTCTCCAGAGTGTTCCAGTCTCCCTCTTAGCAAAGTTGTATTGCCTTTTCTATTCACCTGTCCTGTCCTGTTCAGTAGGATTGCAAAAAGTGTGAAAGATCATCATTTCTTGATTAAAATCATGGAGTCAGCACAATATAAATTCTTCAGGGCAAGGGTTCAGTCCGACAGTGGAGGGGGGATTCTGGCTGTAGCCATGTGTGTTACTGTGGTACAGACACTGAAAATATAAAATGTACAGCACTGCCCAGATGGAGCAGCCAAGCACAATACAGGTGAATTTTCATTTCCAGATGAGTGAACTCTCTGTGAAAGAATCCAAGTTAAATATGGATCCAGCCTTCTTGAACTTTAGGAGGACTCCATCATACACAGAACCAATGTTACTGCATAGGACCTATCCCCTGCTTCTAGCAGTGCCATGGAAAATCTAGAGAGCATTGTTTAAAATAATGATCAGTTTAGGTTCTCTTCCATGAAACTGCACATGCAGCAAATAGCTGAATGGCAAATTGGCTTCTGTTCAAGTTTCTTAGCAACAGAAGAGGTAACGCAGCAAGCAACAAGTCAGGCTGTGTACTGTGAGCACCTGAAATGATGAGTTATACACAAAAAAGTATTCTTTCTATAACAGATACTTCTTCTAAGACCGAACAGTGCCTGCAGGACTTCCTTTTGAAAGTGAAGTAGAAATACAAAAAGCTATGGCCCATCAGTGTTCTGTTATTAAATTGTTATCCTCTCTAGTCAATAATTTGTCATTTTCAGGTAACAAAACAGGGAAAATTCAGACCAGGAGGAGTAGAAGCTTCTTGGTCCTTTGTTAGTGTGTTTTCTACACAGAGAGACAACCATATTGTTAGTGGGGCTTCAAGGACAGTGGCTGGCTGGGTAGAACAATGGATGTAGTCTGCCCTGACTTCAGTAAGGCATTTGACATAGTCTCCCATAACATCCTTGTAGGTAAGCTTGGAAAGTGTGGGATAGATGAATCAACAGTGAGGTAGATTGAGAACCGGCTGACTGACAGAGCTCAAAGAATTGTGATCAACAGAGCAGAGTCTGGCGGGAGGCCTGTAGCTAGCGGCGTTCCCTAGGGGTTGGTACTGTATTCAGTCTTGTTTAACATCTTCATCAGTGACTGATGAGGGGATGGAGTCCACTCACAGCAATTTTGCTGATCATATGAAGCTGGAGGAGTGGCTGACACCAGAAGGCTGTGCTTCTGTTCAGCAAGGCATGGGCAGACTGGGGAGCTGAGTAGAGAGGAATATTACCAGGTCTGACAAGGTCAAATGCAGTCCTACATCTGGGGAGGAATAACAACACGCATCAGTACAGGTTAGGGGCTGATCTGCTGGAGGGGAGTTCTGGACCTGGGTGTCCTGGTGGGTAACAGTTTGGCCATGAGCCAGCTGTGTGCCCTTGTGTCCAAAAAGGCCAATGGTATCCTGGAGTGCATTAAAAAGAGCATGGCCAGCAGGTCAAGGGAAGTTCTCCTCCCCCTCTACTCTGCCCTGGTGAGGCCACATCTGGAGTACTGTGTCCAGTTTTGGGCTCCCCAGTTTAAAAAACACAGGGAACTTCTAGAGAGTCCAGTGGAGGGCTGTAAAGATGATGAAGGGCCTGGAGCACCCCCCTTCTGAGGAACAGCTGAGAGACCTGGGGCTGTTCGGCCTGGAGAAGAATGAGAGGGGATCTTACAAAAACTTATAAATATCTAAAGGGTGGAAGTCAAGCAGACGGAGCTGGGCTCTTTTCTGCAGTGTCCAGTGACAGAACAAGAGACAATGGGCACAAGTTGGAACACAAGAAGTTCCATAAAACCATGAGAAAAAGCATTTTTCACTTTAACGGTTCTGAGCACTGGAAGAAGCTGCCCAGAGAGGTTGTGGAGTTTCCTTCTCCAGAGATATTCAAAACCCACCTTGATACTTTTGTGTGCAACCTACTGGAGGGAACGTGCTTTAGCAGAGTGGTGGACTGAATAATCTCCAGAGGTCCCTTCCAGCCCCTACAATTCTGTGACTCTGTGACAAATAGGGGTTATGAACATCTCCTTAAAGTCCAGCCAAATGTCATGTCAAAAAAAGTCCCATTAAATCATGATCACTGTTAATGCTGTGTTGTTCTGACTCAAGTGTTGAAAAACGTAACTGTGCTTTGGACCTTTTTTAAAATTTAAGGTACTTTGGGAGCAGTACTATCTGTTGGTTTTTGTTTGTACAATATGAGCACAGCAGGAGCCCTGTTTGTACAATATGAGCACAGCAGGAGTAGGCCAGGTTGAGCTTTGTGTCAGTCATCCAATTTACTCAGCCTTGGCATCTTGGTAGTGCAGAGCTTTCAGGTGTCTTTCCCCTGCTATAGATTGCCCTCTGCTCTGCTGTGTGTAGCTATGTGCTAGCACTCCTGCCTGGCAGTCTGTCCATCCTGGCTCTCCCTTGTGGGACTAGGGGCTCCTGAGGGCTGGCTGCCGCCCTTAGCAGCTTGCTGCACAATCAGCTTGTTTGGCTTATCATTCACTTCATGTCTGATGAACAGTGTTGTAGGAAAATCAGGATGCCTTTGCTGTGAAGCAAGAATACAGTTCACATAACTATTTATCACCTTTTCTGAGGGCTTCAGAAGAACTTTGTGACTGACCTTCTATTAAGCAGTGGTTCTTCCTTTTCCTTGTTTTCTGTGTGAGATTAATTTTCTATTGAATTTCCTGATGGATTATTCTGACAGTAAGCCTCAGAACAATCGTGTTTCATTTTATTAATCTCCATCCAGCACAACCATCCTCATGCCTGGCATCCTTATCTTCATAATGTTTCCACTATAAAACCCCTGTTCCTTTCACTTGCACATATTGTTCCTGTCACATTTTGCGGTACTTTGACAATGTAGCTGAACTTCTTCAGAGACTCATGTTTCTTGAGGCTTTTTGCTTTTAGCACTCTCCCCTGAAATTGTTTGTTAGGATGTGTTTAAAATAGCTGAAGGAGGGGATGACTTTGCAGCATGTTTTAGCTTCAAGGATTAATAAATAGGAGTTTCGGAGAACCAGAATAGCCTCTGTAAGCAGTGGTGAGACTTTATTTGTAAAGACAGAGAGAAACTGTGAAACAGGAGGGGGTTTTGGAGCTTTGACTCTTGCCACTGACTTCTGCATGCAGACAGCACTGCTGGGAGGCAGTACAGCTCAGGTCTTGCTGTCCTGTCTGCTGGGCCTGATGTTCTGGGACCTTGCACGAGTGTTGGACCTGCTCATGAGTCTAAAACAGGTGACATTGTCAGTGGAGGCTGAGGGAGTTGCTGGCTGATGACAGCACAGGGAGGACAGAGGCACTGTGGGAATCACGTCACTGAGTACCTCTCTCCTTGCAGCTGAACGCATTGCCTTGACAAACAGGGTGGTGATGATCCTTAATTGCGCACAAATAATTAACACCACACACTATTTCTATTCTGACAGATGGAAATGACACCTTATCAGAACCCTAAGCATGTGGATTGGCTCGGGTTGGTAATGTCTATTTTTGGAATATTTGTACATAAGCAAGTAATCAAAAATAGCAGCCTTTCCATGTTTGGTATTCTAAGGAGGAAGATCAATCTGTAAGAGAGAAAGAAAGCTTGATATTTTGAAAAATATCAGTATTTCTAGTTCCACTTGCAATGAGCTAGGGTACTCTGGCCTCCAACTACTGTTTCAGAAAGGTCTTCTAGAGTCCTGGGTCACTCAGCTGGACGCATGGAGGTCTCTTAGCTGCTCAGATGGCTGCAGAGCACTGACACTGTACAAGTGACTCAGACCAGATATGTCTTGGTGCAGGTTCATGTTCGTTACTACCCAGGTATTGTGATGGAGCTGTGGTCCCTGCAACTACATATCCATCCCATCTCACCCTTGGGAAGAAAACAGCTTGTAGCACCACTAAGTTCCCGAGGTGACTTGTCTCCTGGTGAGACCCCCTCACTGAAAGGGGACTCCATCTGCAGCCCAGTCCTGCATAGTTTTCCCCTCATGCGCTTAGATGGACCTCTCTCACACCAGCATTGTAGGTGAGAGGTTTGCAATGAGTTTACAGATAGAAAAATTCATTGCGTAAGCAGCAATTTCAGATGGTGAAATTAACTTTGGATTCAATATCTTTGTGCGAATTGTGTTGGCATTAAAGACCAAGCTCCAAACGTTAACAAAAATACCAGGGTTTCTAGCTGCAGCAGAAATAGTCCTGGCCAAACAAGGCATAGCAGAGCAATAAGAAATGTACAAGTGAATTCTAAAAATGCATAATGAAGCCATAGCATCAAAGAAAAGTCATTTAGCAGCTTTAAATTATCCTAAGTGCTGAAGCAGCAATTCCTTACTGACAGAGTCACCCATTTAAAAAGATAAGCACGTTGTAAAACAATGGATTTTGACTACGGAATGGGAGTCATCTGTCTACTAATGGCATTTTGTCCTTTATTCTTCAGATCAACTAGCATTCACGTATGTGTCCTCAGGAGACAGCAAGCAATTTCAGACTTCGAAGTTTCTGCAGATTTTGCACATAGCTTTTATTGCAGGGACGTAGGGGTCATGCTTTAGGCAGTTCTTACTGAAAACTGTAAATTAGATACACATGCAGCAGCTAATAGTACAGTTATTAGCTTTAGGAAGGATTAGCTATCGCATTAGGGAATGTGGGTCTTGTGAATGGCTCTGATTCCCTAGGAAATTAGTTTCTTTTGAATCAGTCCACCCTGAAATATTAACAAAATGTCAACTAAATGCCTGCTTCAGTGTTTTCAAGAGTCAAACCTACATGTTCAGCAAGGACAGTCACAGTGAGGGGCTGGCTACCGGGAGACAGAATCGGAGTGTGGAAAGCAAAATAATGAAAGAACCAAAGAAGACTTAAAATACAAATCTTGAAATACAGTGGCTGAAAAGCAAGAGTTCTCCATTCATCAACATTTCAGATACATCATCCATCCTCAACTGACATAAAGAAGTCAAAATCTCAAAGATATTCTTAAGGTGAATATTTTTCATCCGTTAAAAAAACCCTGTTCAGTAAAAATGGATATAAGCAAAATGGTTTTTTGGTGTGCATCAAAACATCTCATTTTAAGCTTAATGGGTTTTAAATTGTAACCTTTTACTATTGTCAATGGTTTACGGGCGTTCGGCCCGGTTCCATGACAAAGGGGACGGGGGATCCATGGGTCCACGCCCTGGGAAAAGGGAAAAGGGAAAAAGGGTAAGGAGATGGCCCTGAGAGCAAAGAACAGCGGCAACAATCTGAGGAGAAACAAACTAATTTACTAAATAAGATATCGGAATGCCAAACAACACACTATAATACAATATAATTACAATTTAAGCTGATAAATCCAATACAGAGAGAGAGAATGTCCCAAAATCAAGGTAGGCCTTACTCTACTACCGACGATAAGACGGCTGGAGAGCGAGGTGCTGCCGGGACGAGAGACGGGCGGAAAAGGGACCAGGTCTCGTGATCTGCAAGTTTTTATACTGCAAGCTTTTATCTTTTCCCTCCGGCTGGAAAATGGTAACAGAGGTGCAAAGTGCTGTGGGGAATGTAGTAGTCCTTCTTTTCTGAGAACCAGGTACATTCACTACATGATGTTATGATGTGGAGTACCAATAACTGAAAATCAATAATTCAACTGTGCTGCATATAAATCTTTCTGAGTTGGAAAATGAACATTTTCCTTTTAAAGTGGGTCAGTACATTGTATTCTGATTTTTCCCCACTTTTTTAGGTTGCAGGATTCTCATGAATGGTTTAGATTCCAGTAAAAGCACATTTTGCTAGGAAAAAAGATCATAGTTGAGAAATTACTAGTCACATTCAGAGACAATTATATAACCACCATATTAAAACATGACACACTATTATTTTATGAAATAAATTAAAAGACAGAGGCAAATAGACAGTACCAGATTATAATGTAGGAATATTAGTATTAGGCGGCATGGTGGGACCCTTTCCAGCATATTGATGAAGAGCAGCATATGCTAATTGCACATTAGATCCATAGAGTGGGAGCATGGACTTCTGTTCAAGACTATATAACGTGTCAAATTCAAGACTTACCAATATCTTAGAAGAGATTTCATGGCTAATTAAATTTAAGCTGCAGTGCAGAGGGTTAGCAGGTGAAGAGAACTGGTGAACTGGAAGAAGAGAATGTAATGAATGTAAATGTCACATCTTTGTACCAACCTGGAGTCTGACAGGATCAGGTTTGAGCTTTCGAGAATTGACATTGAGGATGCGAAGCTGTCAATAAAACGATCATCTGAATATTGCATAATCTACAGTGATGTCATTTTCAGGAGCACTACTCAGGAAGAGTTGCTTCCATTTGATTATATGCTAAGTGAGTTCACTTTACTGTGTACATTCCATAATTTACTATACTGAGATCTACATAAATGGAATGAATACTGACTTCAAAGTAGTAAGTATTTGCAATTAAACTTAAATAATTTCTAAATAAACATATAGCTGAAATGAAAGGATTAGAGTAGAGCTTTGAGTACTGGAAAGAGAAGGATTTCACATTTAAAACAAAATGAATTATAGTAACTCAAGCTTCTTGCCAATTGCCTTTGCTTTATTCTGGAAGGATTAAATCTGCAATACAGTTCACGTACTCTGGCAATTTAATTCACTTGCTGTGCATTTCAGTGCCTGGTATCTCCAATAAAACTAAAAACAAAGATCCCATTTATTAAGATACATTTGGTACGAAGCTATCTGGAAAGTAGGTGTGTTCGATATACAGCTTTCTGTTCCTTTATTTGCAGTGCAGCATGGTTTGAGTAGCAAGAGACTGCTCCCCCTTGTTTCTCTTTCTATTATATCCTTATCTTCCCACTCCGTATTAAAAAATAAAAAAGTGAAGTAAAAAATAAAAAAAGTGAAGTAGAAGTAGATCTTTTCTCCCACAATTTCAGATAATTTTGTGCCTGACTTAGTCTTTTTTATTAGTTTTTGTTCTTGTTTGTTTTTGTCTTGCCACTAGAAACACTGGATCCTGTAGCAGAAATGCTAAGTCACGGCTCAAACCAGTGATTAAGCACCTGCTGGGAAGGCAGGGCCAACCCAGGGGAGCTCAGGTGCATGCAATGCATCTGAGTGGCCAGAAGGGGTGGAGCCAGGATCCGCCCCTTCCCAGACCTCATTTAAGTGTTGGCAGAGGAGGTAAGAGTGTCTTGCTGGAGATCTCCTATGTACCTGGGGTCTTCTGAAGGTAAGCAGATTCTTTCCCTTATTTCTGTGCCTACAGCTGTTTCATTTGAGCAAATCCTCACTTGCTGTAGTATGGGACTGTGCTGCTCTGCTGTCCTTTCCATCACAGTACAGTTCCAAAATAGAGCACTTTACAAAGGTTCTGGGAAAATGCCTTCCTGCTATTAATAGTTGGAACGTTAGGGTCTGTTTTTCTGCCTTTGTTCATAAACTCTCTCATTCAGTCCTTTTCTGATTTAAGAAAAGGGTTACATAGTTGACATACTGTAAATGGTGCATTTAAGGTGGCTGTTATTCTCATTAATTAGCCCCTTGACCATCTGTTTTCCAGTTCATGGAATACAGCTGTCTCTGAAAGTGTATGTAAATACCATTAGCACTACAGGAGCTTTCATGTACATAAGGGGGAAAGGAAAAAAAAAAAAACAATTTCTTTCCTTCATTCTTCCTGAGCTTTAGTGCCATGTACTCCTTTATGCTGAAGAGGCAGGAGGTTGTAACTTTCAAAAAGAAATTTTTCCTAGGAGACTTGATTAAGCCTCTGCCTCTCCATCTTTGCTCTTACCACTTTGTGTGGACCAGCTCCTGGAAGCGGTTGAAGCCATTTAGTGAAATCTATGAGATGAAGAAGATTCAGCACTCTAGAGGATGCATACACCATATGTGACATCCAGAGTCTGTGGGTTTTAAAAGACTGGGTTTACTGTTCAGAAACATGCTGCATGCAGCAGTTTCTAATAGGGAATTCCTTGAGGAATGCAAAATTTAATGCAAGGAACAGCAACAACAGAGCAAAGATACTGGCAGATTTGCTGGATCTTCCAGAATTAGAAAAATACATTTAGGATACAGGTAATGAATAAAGGAGACTTTCCCAAGAGACAGAACTCCAGTAGGTTCATTGAAACTAAACCAAGGCAAATCCATCTCATTAATGGCAAAAATTACTGACTTTACACAAAATGTAATTGAAAATTGTTGCTGCTTAGGAACTGGTTCATGCACATAAAATCATGACTACAGATACAACATTTTCAGAACAGGTGCAATAATTTCTTCTGATAGTTTAAAGTTAGCTTGTATTTTAACTGAATAATAGTAATCCAAAGGACACTCATTTCCCTCAATGATAGAAATGAAACATTCCTTTTCTACTGACTTAATTGAGTTTGCATACTTATTTCCCTCTGGCTGATCTGAGTGTTCTTTGTGTGTCTAGCAGTCCCTGCATCTTCTTCTCAGAACCTTTTGAACCCCATGGCAAATGTCAACTAACTGTGACAACAGGATGAAAGATAATAATGTTCCTAAAGGTTTTGTGAATATTGGAGTTGCTTATGCTGTGATAACCTTCTGAGCTTACCAGGTCTAGGCTTCATTTAGCCTAGAGCTGGCCTGTCACCATGCTGTGCACTGCCTAGTCAGGCAGCAGTGCATCTTTTGAGATCAGCAACAATAGATACTATCACTTAATCAGTTTAATGGTGAAGCAATATGAGGAGTATGATGTGCTGTGATGGGCATAAAGAAATTGGGAAGGGGGGAAAGAAGGCGTGGTGGTAAGAATTTTGGCAGAGATGTGAGACGTGCACATAAGTGACTTTCTTCTCTTGGATCCATGGTACATGGAACAACCTGCTTTGCCCTGGACATAATGTTGCAAATGGTTTTCAAAATGTAAAGCAGCATGTATAAGAAAAGCATCTGTGAATATCTGTAACGCATGCATAACTCGTTCTCCCAGTGGTTGCTTTTGTTTTCTATTATTGCATCTTCCAAAGCTCTTTGACATATAGATTAATGTCATTGAATGAGGATATCCAAAATAAGAGTGAACTCTGCTATGAGCATGACAGCAGCTAAAGAGACCAAAAGATATTGGATTTTGGGGCTTCTTGGTGACAGAGCAAAGCTAGTTATAAACTTCGAAGGGCACTTCAGAAATCTGCAATATCAGAGAGAATGCATTATGTAACTACTATCTATTTATAAAGCGTATGGTATCATGAGGCTGGTAAATATTTACCCAGAATTTCATAATGTGGTAAACTGAGGGAGCGCAGCTCTTCTTACTAAGCTGGACAATAGTTGGTGCTAAAATTTGCAGAGTGGTTTTCCTCAGCAGCTGAGCGAAGAACATAGAAAACAAGGCTTCTTCCTTTCAGAGATCAGAGCTAGAGCTCCAGAGTCAGCTTTGGATTCAAGAAGTTTCCTTTCGTTTACAATTCTCTACATCCAAGGACTGGGGTTGATGTTCTACTTCAAGCTCTTTTCTCATTTTTCAAGCTTGAAAAGATGATATATGAATCTGGACCTACTGGAGCATTGCACACTCTGTGGTCTGATTACCTCATGTCCAATTTATTCCTTCTGAGACAACTGTAAAAAAAAAAATAGATTTAATAGTATGAATCAACTCCTTTTTAATATAGTTAGATGACTAAAACTGTATTAACAAATTCCACTATGCAGGAAGACTGTGGTTTGTGTACTACTAAGGCTTGTTTCCTTTTCTCATGAGATACAATTGATTGTTTTTTTAATTGTGTGGCATGCTTTATTTTTAGGTTATTTTGCTGTAATAGTCGTTCTCTTGGTCTACCAGCAGAGTGTGCTGGCTCACAAGAACAGCGTTTTTCAGGTCAAGATAGGGCTGAAAGGAGATTTGAAACAGAAATGAAATTTTAGGGTATGAGAAATGGGAAAAATAAGCCTGATTCTAGGACAGTGAAACTTCCCATTTTTAAACTTCCCATTTTTAAAATTTTTGATGTGAGAAATTATATTTTTGAGTCACACATATGATTCAGAGTTATTCATTGACTCACAGAATCACCTCAGCTGGAGAAGATCTTCAAGAGCTCCAACTCCAACTGTGAACCTGACCCACCAAGTCCCATTAGCACCACCTCCACGCATCCTTTGAATCTCTCCAGGGACAGAGACTCCACCTGTGCAGCCTTATTAGTTGCATTTGCAAATCTCCAGTAAAATGTAACTTCCTCCGTTAGCCAGGACAGTTGGTAAATTACTGAAAGTGGCTTTGTGAGCACTCTCACCAGCTACTTCAGTATCCCTTGAGGAAACCAGCCTGATTCCATAGGCTTGTGAATGCACAAAATATGTAGGATGCTGCTGACAGTTTTCCATTATATTATAGGGACTTCATCTACTCCCTGAGGTGGAAAACACTGACAGAGGGCTAGGTACCCTGAGAACAATTTGCCTTACTAAGAAAAGCTGAGAACAAAGGCATTAAGTACATCAAGCTGATCCTCATCTTTCATCACGTTTCCTCTTATATCCAGTAAGTGTTGGAGATTCTCCTTATTCCTCCTTTTGCTGTTGTATTTATGAAGCCTTACCTTGAAATTCATGTTTAAATTTCTGGACAAATGGAAAAGAAAGAAGCCTTAGATATTTGGAGTTAATTGTAAATATTTCTCATGCTTTGTTCTGTGGAAGCAGTTTGTTCCAAAGATCCTAATTTTTTTCTCCAGAGCTATTTGGGAATGTTCTGTTTGTTGTTTATTCCATAGTGTGATAATATATGATCATTGTTCAAATGCAAACAATTGCTGACTCTAATTTAATGCTAATTGAAGTATCTTACCTGCTGCTTTCAAAACACAACTCTACATCTCTGTAGACATGTGTGGCAGCCTCAGGACTACTTGAAGCAGGGCAGCCCTCTGCAGAGAGCTGAGTGGGTGCAGCAGAGTGCAGCAAGCCCTGCTGTGTATGAGGTTTGGGAGGCTGGGCAGAAGCTGGTTAGAGAGCCATTGCTACCTCAGTGACAAAGCTGGAGTTAGAATATATTCCATGCTTTCTAGCCAGTGCAGAACTGAATGCAGGGTGTAACAGTGTCTGGGTAGAAATAGGATCTGCCTTGCCCTGTAAGCTAAGGGCTTTTTCTGCTTTATTCAGGTTTCTGTAGCACTGCTCCAATAGTTGAAACAGTTTCCTAAGTTTGGGGCTTTCTAAACTTGTACATGGAAACTTCATGTTACTTTTTGGCATCAATAAATGAGAAAAACACTTGCAGCCTGTTATGCTTCTACGGGGCTGTTTTTTTTCTCAGTTTTGTATCTATCTACCTGAGTGCTGAAACCTTCTTGGTCCTCAGTTAAAAATGTGTGGGCTGTCTTCAGATAAGGAGCTTCAGCATTACCCACCAATGCTTTCCTGTCTACTGCTTATAGGCAGCATCTGACTGAAGAAAAATCAGCACAGTGACAGCCCACACAATGCACACACCCACACGCTGAATATGAGAAGCTTGCTTGAGGGCTTTCAAAACATGGAAAAGAAAGCTAAAGAGACTTGAGAAATAATTTGAATTGCATATTATCTGAGCTTACTGACCGACTCAAGCAATATCCTCTTCCAAAAAAATCTTAAAACTTAACTAGCAGTAATAAATTCTATAATACCACCCCAAGACCAATTTTCAAACTTTCAGGTATATGGAGATACCTTTGAGGCATCAAAAATGCCTTCCCCAAGCATGTGAATCCTTTAGGTTCCAGTCTGTCATTAGAAAAGCAACCCTAGATGTTGTCCTTCTGCTTTTGTGACCAGGTATATTTCACTTAACTGAGGGAGAGTAGCACTCGAGTTTTTTTTTATCATGAGGTATGTTGTACAGGGGGCACAAGCTAGTTCTTAACTTCTAAAGCAGCTTGCACTTAACCCGAGAGACCATAAATCTGAGGCCTTTTGCTTGATCACAGATTGACTTTAGGATAGATACTGACTCAACACAGCTTATGCTTAGCTGCTTTACATAAATAGGCTGCATTTGTTTAAGAACCAGTTACCCATGTTCTGCTTGAAGATTGCTCCCAGTGTATTCTCAGCTGCTTTCCTGAATTCTCTGCTAAGTACTTTTGCCATTCACAACATCCAGTCCTTAGTCTCCTGGAGCACAAGTGTACTTCAGAAGTTGTTTAACAAGTGCAGAAACAGAAATAAATTAGCAACCAGATGTTTTCTTATGGCTATGCAAAGGGGAACATGCTAAAGAGTACCAAGAAGGGATTGTTTGCTAGTTATAGTTCCTTGGCTGCAACTAATGGTATAATCAGGACAGCTGGTATCCTCTATTTATTTATCAGGTATGTTGTATAATACACTAGCAGTAATTTTGCTAACCACCTGTTTTTTGCTGTTTAAAAACTAAGAATTAGGGTAATACACAAAACATACAAATCCACATGGAACACACGTCTCGGAGTGTTAAGTTTCTGTTGGGTCATCCAGATGCTAGGTTGGATGAAACACCCTTTAGACATGCATTTTCCTCTCCACGAACTATAGAGGTGGTTAGGCTTACAACTTCTGTATCCTGCCTAGAAACAAAAAGCTGGGAGGGATGAATCGAGGCAGGATGCAGGTGTCCTTTCCCTTCATGCAGGACACCAGAATTTGCTGCATGGGGTTTAACTAGGGGTATATAGTCACAATTCAACCAAGAGAGTCTACCTCAAACACCACCAAAATGGGGAGTATCATTCATGCATTTCTACGTTAATTTGCCTAATTTTCAAAGCTAAAGGAAAAAAAGCAGCAACCTCTTTAAAAACAGCACATTATTAAGGTTGCTACGCAGAATTAATATATGGATTTTTATTAGAAATATCACATGCTGAAGAATCACGGAACCCGTCGGGACCCTGAGAGTACTAATAAGCCTTAAATTGCCTTGACCAACCTCAACTGGGACATCCATCCACATGTTCTGCCCTCTGCTCTAGAAGTTCCTCTTTGGTGTGGCTGGTGCCCTTAGATCAGGTTGTCTAGTGCCCTGTCAACCTAGGTGTTATGTATTTCCTGTGAGGGAGATTTCACTTCTTCTCTGGCCAACCTCTTCCAGTACTTAATTACTCATGAAGAATTTTTTCTTATATTTCACAACAGAGAATAATAGAACAATAATATCCAAAACTCCAAATAAACTTTTTCAGTAGTTGATGTTTGCTTGTTAATAGGTGTTTTCCAGGGCGCATAGCTGTGTAGTTCTTGTGCACAGAAGCACAAATAATGAAGTCCTGCCTCATGTGAGATCAATTCCCTATATTTTTCCTCCTTGCTACATGCAACTGGAACTTTTGTTTCCACCAGCAAAAGATCTTGGCTGGTTCAAGGTGTGAGCAGTTGGGCTAGATGATCTTGGAGGTCTTTTCTGACCTTGGTGATTCTATGATTCTAAGTTTCCAGGGAGGTAAACATCAATAAATGTCTCATTATATATCTGTGGGAAAATATTAGAGAAAGTCTTGTGTAATACTAAAAAAAAAGCCATTGCTGTCACTGCTATGGCTATGTTTCTTATCACATGATGGAGGAAAGAACCTCCATCTGTGGAAATCTGATGTGGAAAACCACAGTTCAGTCTTCCTATCCAGATACCAGGTATTTCCAAACCTTCTTGAAAAACACTTCATTTTTAGTCTTGGGAACACATCTTTAAACACTGGTATTGATAACCTAACTGGGGAAGAAATTATATTTACCAATTACTTTGCAATTGTTATCTTCATTTCTTTCTTTCTTTTTTTTTGTTTATATCCTTGTTTTATTCTTACTTCTACTTTTGTTTTTACTTTGATGTTCTTTTAATTTTTTTTATTTTTACTTATTCTTAAGTGACTACTAACATCACTCAGAAGAGCCATCTCCTTCAACAATAAGCTACAGTCTTCATGTCACACAGTTCCAGTTTTATGTGCTTAGATGAAAAGAGCCGTAATCAGTCAGACTTTAACTTTTGGCATGTTTCCTAGTAGATGAGGGTGAAAGCATTCCATTGGTATGGACCGATTTGGAAGTTTTTAAGTGATGTAGACAGAAAAGGATGTAGTGGCATCTTCCTTGTACATATCTCAATCTAAGTAACTGACGCCTATTGAGTGGGTTAGAAAAGGGAGTCATATAAGATGAACTTCATTTGCTCTCATTTGTAGAAGTCTGTTTTTATTTTGTTTGCTATTGTTTTTTAGAGCCATTTTGAGGTCAAACAGATTAAGTCAAACCCATCTTAACAACAGTAATGTTAATAAGATCTTGTTAGCTGCTGTCCCTGACTGATACTAAATGGCTGATAAGCCATTTTCTCTCTTTAGATCAAAAAGATAATCAAATAAAGAAGGTGTTCCACATGTAGATATTTCCTCTACTCAGCCTGCAAGTAAAACAAGTAAAAATACATAAATTGTCAAGAATTAACCCTCTTAATTTTAAATTATGTCCTAGGGAAAGAATCAGTTCACTCAAGAGCTTTACGTTGCTGCAATTTCTACTTCAGAAAGTATAAAATACTGTTTTCCCTAGAGCTTCACTGGAATAGAAGTGAATTTCAGAGTAGCAGTTGAGTTTCTTCTTCTATACTGGTTTGGAAACTAATTCAAAAATTTGTAATGGCCACATTGCTGGTGGGAAGGGAAAAAAGAAATGCAAGAACATAGCAAAAGATGAATAAAAGCCAAGGCTGTTCTCATGCTGACACAAAAATAGAGTGGAAGATAAATAGAACCCATAAAGGAGGAGTGTAGATAGAACATTAAGCACACATGAATCATTGGGAAATGTATTTTTTGGAATGCAGTGCGAGAGCAATGACTAGGAAACTTCACAGTGGTAATTAAATAAAAGGTCAGGTTCAAGATGGGATGTCTTGGAAATCAGTGCTGGGACCCTTTATTATGTTATCATCGTAAAACATAAGTGACTATGAGGCTGCAAGTAGTGGTTGCCCTCATTTGTGTGAGGATAGGCAAAGCAAGGAGCCTTCCACCGAGAAGCAAGTTCTCGGCCAGGTTGTATCAACTTGCATGAGATTTAGCTAATTTGTCCTCCTGAGTCTGTTAATAAGTGAATACTGAACCACTGTTTAGCTGGGGCTGGGAAAGAAATGTAAATTCTAAAAAATGTGAAATTATTTTTCGTTAGTCAATCTCCTTTCACCCAAAGTGCTAATTCCATGCAAGATTTTGAGTCACTCTGCTCATTTCAACCTATAGGGAAGAGCACAGCCCCATTTCTGTGTTTATTCCAACTTCTTTATTCTTTGCTGAAATGAGCTAAACCTGCAGCCCTCCATCTTCCAGCAGATGCAAGATCTATGCAAGACTGATAGCAAAGCTACTGAAAATGCTGCAGTCTTGCCCCAGAAGTGGATGCCAGCTGTTCTACTGCTGGCAAAATAAAACTCTATTAGATGAATTTGCAAGATATTAGATTTTTCTAAAATCAGGTATCTCACATGAAGAAAAAATACTGTAAATAATTAAATGTATCCATTATAAACATATTACATATCTGAAAAATGGCTTACATTTTTCTTTCCACATCTCTCTGTTGCATTATCACTTCAAGCTTTGAATGCTTCTAGTGGACTTCTTCCCATTGCAAAACATGTCAAGCTTACAAAACCGTAATTACTTAACAAGAAAATGAAACCTTCTGCATCATGTCTGTTTAAATGTCTCCTCGGATCCACAGAATTCATCCAGTTTATGTGAGATTTTGTGCAACTTAATGAAGCACTTTATGAATTACACATTTGTTCTTTTGGTCCAACAAAAGAACTTTTATGTTTTTTTCATTATTTTTTTCAGTAATCAGTGAGGTTAAATTCTGGCAGCTTGTTGTGTTTTTAGGTTCCTTAGGTTTTTTTTTCCAGTCAGACCTCACCAATTTATTTTAATGGAAATGGAAAAATAAACATTTCTGCTTACTTCATGGTAATATTATTCCAGCTACTTTGTAAAAAGAAAGTCTTCTGGTAGGAAGATGCCAGAATTGCTCTGAGTATTAGCAGTGAGAAGTCACGACCTTCAGATGGTAGATACAGATACTTCACAGTATTCTTCCAAATAAAAATATTGAAAGCTGAATGGAAAACTGCAGTGCCTGGGTCCTTAATAGAAAATAATTTGTCAATTTTTAGATTTATTTTGAGTCTGTTCCTAAACAGTGGTCATGTCTGCTGTATTGTATCCTATAAAATTTATATAGAAGACAGTATAATAAACAGTAATTTTACATTTGAAGTACCTTGGATACTAGCTGACCTTTAGATTACATGGCAGCAGCAGCAATGCCTAAGGGAATGCTGGAGACACAGTGCAAGTTTATTGAACAGGTGTAGCAGGTTCCATTCCCCAGGATGCCTCCATCAGCCTGGGGCAGTCACATCTCTGCATTCAGACAATAGGAGCCTTAGGTCTTCATTAGAGGGATACAGGTTTTATTTCCTTCAATCTGATAGATTTTGATGAACTCTTCTGGAGGAAAGAACACTCTTCTGAGAACACTTTGACTTCACTGTGTACGGGAGTATATTCTGAGACACCGTGTTTTGTCCTCCTTCAAGATGGGTGAAAAATGTGCAAGTAGAATACATAAGCCATGGATCACTGTGTGAATTCCAGGCAATGGCTGAGTTAAAAACTAGAGGTATTAGTGGAATAAAATTCTACTAAGGACTATTAAATGCAGTGATATCATCTCTACTTTAGAGCTGGTGGATGTTAGGAAATTGTATCAGTGAAGTATCACATCATGGCTGGTTTGTTTCCACTGTCTTTCCCAAACATCAAATTTGGCCACGTTCCAAGTCTTTATTTCTTTCACCTGTTTTCATTTCCACACTGAAATACTGCTAAAGAATTAATGTTACAAGAATAAGTTTTAAAGTCATTATCAAAGAATTTCTCTTCATTATGACTTTTAATAAGAATTAAACTTGCAGAGTGCTCTTCAAATAAGCTCTTCAGTTACCTTTCCTTTCTTTATTGAATTTTTACAAGGCGTTCGTGAAATAAGGCAACTCTTTGAGTGAAAAAAATGTCAATTATCTCAAAGATGATGTTTGTTCTTTTTGCAAAATGTTATTTTTCAGAGATCTGGTAACGTGACGATCAATGAAGTATCAACATTATTGACTCCAAATGAAAATTCTTATGATTCCTATAATAAAGAATGAGTGCTTATTATAATTGTACACCTATCTCTTTATTAATAGTAATATCCTTAGTTGAAGGATGTAATGATAAATAAAGCAGCTTTTTTTCTATAATTCCTCTCATCAATTACTTGCAGTATGAAATCACACTTCAGATTTTTATTCACAGTTTAAAACCAGGTACCAGAAGTCACAAATTAGCCTCTGTTTTCATTGTTCTACTGTACACAATACAAAGGTCAAAACCCATCCTTTTGACTGAATGATTCAGGAGTGCAAATGTTATAATCAGTTGCTACCTTTGGTTTAAGACAAAAAGTGAAGGCCTCTTTTAACGTGCTGAGGTAACAGAGACTGAAGTACTGTCCTTCTGAAGGGTGGAAGTTTTATTCCAAAATTATGCCAATATACTAATTTGAATTGAACCCTACAGTTATTCACCTTTAGCAGAATCTTAGTTTGTAATTGTGTCCGCTGGAATTGCTTGCTCAGAAAGCACCATCTAAAATAACTGAACCTTTAACAAAAAGCTCTGAATTCTCCAAAAACAGCTAAATTTCAGTTTTTCTGTCTTTAATTATGTTTTAGTGGTGCTAAGTTTTCTGACCATCTTAGACTCTGTATAGAAATCATGTTATTAACAAAGTAAAAAATGCAAGCTATTGTTCATTAATAATATTTCCTTAAATACTATTCCTATAGCTCTGCAATACGATATGCTATCTTGCTTGTTGAATGTCATATAGTTATACTACACTTGAATCTCTCTTCAGATGTTACACATTTCTATAGATCACCTCTTACGTTATTCAGAAAAAAACATTTTGGGGATCAGCAACAACTGGGTTGTTTGTTCCTTTCCATCCATCAAAAAGCTCTGCCTGAGCTCTGCCACGATTTCCGATTGCATCTCTGCCTGCTGGTAGACATCACTTCATTGTAGAAATCACTTCCATCAGACCCCAGGCAAAGAAAATGCCTCTCACAGCTACTGCATCCAGTCTTCATTTCCCGTTAATTTGCATACCACCGCTGTCTGATTCTCTCTGCTTTACTGTTCTCAGTTTCGTTGCCTCCACTGTCAATGGGTGAAATTTTTCTCCTTACCTGGATATCTGATCTGTCTGTGTCTGGCATGTTTGAGTGGAGAATTATGCATTATCTAGTCACCAAGTCCTTTCTGAATATTTCTTTTCCTTCCTTAAATATGATAGATTAAATCTGATGGCTTTCTTGCACTGACTGCCAACAAACGTTTGATCTATAGATGACATTATTGCTTAGAATGAGCATTTCATTTGCATTAAGCAGAGCAGAAACTGATGTTTTTTCCCTTTGCTGCCCTAAACCAGAAATGAGAATAGCTTCCTTATATCTCTATCAAGGCATAACTGTGAAAAGACAAAATGTAGACATTAATGATACCGTTATGTAGAACAGAAACATGAAAACTATATTAGCAAATTTTCAACATTGAAGTCTACCTTCTGAGAGAAATGTGTTTTATTGCTGGCTAAGCAAAGCTGTATTGGGCAGTCTTGAGAATCTTGCAGTCATCTTTAAAAATATTCTTCCTGTTATTTTCCCAATATGAAAAGCTAATGAAAAAGAGGTTAGCCTTTTAGCCTTTACTGTTTACCTTCACTGTGGACTCTTTTTGGCATTCCATGATGCATGAATTTTATGGCCGCAATGCCAGCTGGCAGAGTAATTTCAGAAATGTCATTGCTGTTACATATCGAGGCATTGTTCTTTCCAAAAAACTGATCTTATTTGAATAGATGATTAATGGTGACCAATATACCCTATATGCTACATCTCACCAACACAGCTTGGCTGTCAGAATGCCTCCCTGAATACAGTGATGAGTTAGCACTTGGTTTCTCAGTGATATATGTTGGTTTGTTGAGCAGTAGGAATTATTACATTGGTTTAAGAACCGATATATTAGCTTAGCAAAAGGAATCCATGCGTGATAGTTCTAAAACTTTCCATTTCAACTTTAGTTGGTGAGTAGTCTTGTTTTCCTCAATAATTTTGCACTGTTGACCTAATAGAATACTTCTATTTTTTTCCTGAATAAGTTCAAGGACATCTTCCTCAGATTTGACATATATTGTTTGAAATGTTGCTCACCATGGCCTAATAAGCAATGGAAATTTTGGACAAAATTGGACAAAAGCAGCTGAAAGTGAGTCAAAGGTCTCTGTAATGAAGCTGATGGTAGAAAATGGGGAATAGGTGGGCACTAGACCACCCTGGATACTACTAAGCATGCCCAAAGGGATATTAGCATATATTAATGAGTCATTGAAAAAGAATGAATACGTATGCAAAAGTACTGCATATGTATGTCTTAACTGTTTAAATGTAGAACCTGAACTCTGACAGAGCGCGCTTGCTTGTCAAGTCGCCTGGTACATGTTATGAGGAATAAAGAAACGCCACTTTCTAACACCACATTGGAGTTTTCTTCCTGGATTTTGGATGACATCAGAGCCGCAGGAAAAATCGTCTGATCCCTGTGTGCTTGATGAGCTCACCATGAGGACCGTGCTGTGTGGCTCACTGCTCTCAGGCTAGCCAATGACTAAAAGTCTGTATCTTTTCTGGAAAAATGCCACTGTTGTTGGTGCTGGGTGTGTTCCCATTGCTCTCTGCATGTTTCGGAGGGAAGGTAGCATGACAAAGGCTGCAAGCCATATTTACATCTTCTGTGGTTGATGAATACTGGTGGCACTTTGGTCTCTGAAATAATGTAGAGCACTTTGTATTTTGGAATCTCTCTTTTCAAAGTCTTTGACTACAAAGCCTTTCCTGCTTCATTCAGCTGTTTCGTTCAGTATGATGATATATGGAGCTTGACTGATTCTTCCATACCTCAAGTGAGACAGCACACCTCCAAAGCTCAAGTAAATTAAATTTAGATTTATAGGACTGACTTCTGCTCTCGCATCTGTGTCAAGCATGTAATTCTGACAATCAGAGGAGTAACCCTGGGATGAAAAAAAAAAAAGGGAAAACAGATGCTGAAGAAGTAAAGAATCAGTCAAAATACTACTGGGTATGTTGAAACAGCTGCCAGAAGGCAATTATAAAGTACATTATTGAATTAAAGGGTAAGTTTGACACAGAGTAACAATACTTCTGAATGGTTTACCTAATTTGACTGCTTCTGTTATGTATCCTTGCATGACCCTAGTGTAACTTACCCTGAACAGCCATTAAAACTGATGTCATGCATGATGAGTAGGAGACAATCTAACAGGGGATGTGCTTCCCACAGTTTGTTGCCCTCATCCTGCACATGCACACAAAGAACCTAGTTAACTTTTGTAGCTTCCAGAGCAAGTGAGTCTTCTATTAATAAGGTGCTATGTATGTGTGGGACATTTAGCAGCTCTGTAGCTTGCAAATAAGACTTGCTGTGCTTATTATGAGTTAAGAAACAGCACTGTCTCTCCTAATATATGCGCAATTATAAGAAGTGCATATTTTTAAAAGATTTACCTATCCATTCATCTGTTGAGTCTTTACATCCTATGCATCCCAAATAATTCTGAAATGTTGCTGGATAGTTTTACAAAGTCCTGCACAAGGGATATGTGGAGTAAGGGGAATGGTTACCTAGAGACGCATATGGAACTCCAGCATGAACAGGTGCGTAGGGAAGAGTCTGGGCAACCTCTTCTTGTAGGGTAAGAAAAACACATCCCACATGTAGTGATACCAGTATGTGGGAGCATTATGTGCTGTAGCTTCCTTTCCCAGCATGGGTTTCTCTCTGACATTTTTACAAGGGCAGTATTTGTCACCAAATTGTGGCAAGCTGAGCTCCTCTGGTCCCATTGCGTTGATCGTGGGAATGTTACATATTCGTGCAGAGAGAGTTCCCCAGCTCTGCAGAGGGCACAGCACTGTCTCTTAGCCTCAAAACTTCAAACCCAGACAGGTTATAAAATTTGCATTTCCATTTCTCTAACAGATTGGGGGAAAAAAAAACAACACAAAAAATGTCTTTTCTTTAGGGCTCTGATAATATTATGATCATGGGCTTGCATTTTAAAATTGCCTTCCAAAGTATGGTGTATAAATTATTTTTGGTGCCCAGGAGGTATTTTTGCAGAGATATTGTGCACAAAGAAGTCCTAATGAATGACTAAGTACAATGATAGGAACTCTGTCAATACAGAAAATAAATCATGTGCCAGCATTCTTCTTTCAATGGTATGAAAAAGCAGAATAAAGTAACCCGATATTATTTTTAGGTTTAAAATCAAATGTCTCTTTTCAAGTAACTTAACAATCTGGGAGAGAATGGCTATAGTGATACTCAGTATTTCAGAGGCTGTATCTTATAACACTTGTAGAAAAAAATGCTGGGGCTGCTCATGGATGCGTTAATTTATTTTTACTTCCCTGGGCATGAAAGAGCAGCATGAGGTTGGTGTAGCTGTTAGTCCTCTCAGTTCTGACCTTTCTTTGGTAAACACACATCATATCAGATTTATAAGTACAAATGGCTTTAGGTTCTCTAGTGCACAGAGATGTGCTGCACAGGTTGTGTTGCTACGCATATTGCATATGAGCACCATTTTGCAAAGGAAATCGTAAATGTTAAATGCTCAAAGTATCAAATCAAATTACTCATTATAATTGGTGTTGTGTTGTCAATGTTTATGGGTGTTTGGCCCAGTTCCGTGATGAATGGGGCAGGGGACCCACGGACTCACGCCCCGGGAAAGGGAAAAGGGAAAAGGGGGAGCGAGATGGGCCTGAGAGCAAAAACAGTGGCAACAATCTGAGGAGAAACAAACTAATTTACTAAATAAGATATCGGAATGCAAAATAACACACTACAGTACAATATAGTTACAATTTAAGCTGATAAATCCAATACAGTGAGAGAGAGCGTCCAAAGTTAACGTAGGACTTACGCTGATACTGACGGTGAGACGGCTGGGGAGCGAGGTGCTGCCGGGACGAGAGATGGGCGGAAAGAGAGAACATGGTCATGTAATGTGCAAGTTTTTATATTTCCCTCTGACTGGAAAACAGTAACAGCAAAGTTCCCTGGGGAATGTAGTAGTCCTTCTCTTCCGAGAACCAGGTATGTACACTACCTGATGTTATGATGTGGAATACCAATGACTGAAAATCATAAAACCATGGCATGTGTAATTTCTCAATTTACATACTGGTCATACTGGTTAACCTGTTGCTTAATCTCCCTGCTTTTCTTAGGGAGTAGCTAGTCAGAGTTTTCTTTGGGATGGATTTGAGACATTAACTATTTTTCAGGATAAGATGACATTGATTTGAAATTTTTTATGGAATAGTGAAGGTTATATCAATATTACGAGGAGACAAGGGTACAAACTAAATTGCAAGCATTTCTATTAGTACACAAACTATTCTTTGACACCAAAGCCTGTAGAGAAGTCTGTAGAGAAGCTGACTGCAAATAGTTAACTGCTGACTAAAGGTGCAGTAAGATGCAATTTGTTAAATATTTTTTATTCTGGAATCGCTGTGCATTAGCAGCAACAAGCATCCATTCACTTTGTCATTCAGAATTTGAATAAGTGTATAGTTATCTGTTGATTCAATTCAATAGTACTTTATTGATCTAATTCAGATGTCTTGGGAGTTGTTCTCTGCTTTAGAGATGTCAGGAAACATTAGCTAATTTGATCCTTAATAGAATACTTGCTACATTTCTCCATAATGTAACTCTTTCATTATTTCCATTAGAAAAATGAGAAGCAGTGATAATGAGAAGGGCTAGTCAATTACAATGATCAAGTGAAATAGCCTTTCATCTTCTGTCTTTCTCCTGCAGTGGAGTGACATAATGGTAGTTTAGTGTGCAATAAAGCAGCAGGATTTCACTTGTGAACTCTAGGGTTTTTCTTACAAAGACCCAGCTTAATCTTCGTATTTTCTTTAATAATACCATACCTTTTTTTTTATCTTTTCACTTTGAATTTTTACCTTTATCTTACTTTAAAAATGTCAAGAACATATACAGACTGTAACTACAATAGATCGCTGTTGAGGATCATCATTTTTGGTGAGGTGGTACTTCATTAATACACTCCTAGCCCAGTGTGTGAGGTGTGCTGTGTTAAGTGTGAGTCTTCTCTAGGCTCATCTGGAGTGCTAACTGCCATGGAGGTCTGCATTATGCTACTGGTGGAGAACAATGGGTATTTTGTTATAAATATTCTGTTGTAAACATGTTAATGTTTCTTATTGTATGTCTTTTTATTGTCCTCACTTCACAAATTTCTTGTAGGTATCCTCATTATGACATCTTTCACTGACATAATTTTATCTTCTCTGTGCCATATAGGTGCAGTCACGAGTAAGTTTTTTTGTGAGATCGTAATGTTGAAATAACTATATCCAGAACCTGAAGGATTGTTCCAAAGGAAACATGGTATCTTGCATTCAGTGCCTTTGGACTTAAGTAGCTTGGTGGTGGTGTCTGTTTTCCAGTAACCACGAGACTTATGTATGAGTAAAAAAAAAATAAAGCATCATAGAATCATAGAATTGCTCAGGTTGGAAAGGACCCCCAAGGTCATCAAGTCCAACAGCAACCTAACCATACTGCTCTAACAACCCAATGCTAAATCATGTCCCCAAGCACCACATCCAAATGGTTTTTAAACACATTCAGGGAAGGTGACTCAACCACCTCCCTGGGGAGCCTGTTCCAGTGCTTAACAACCCTTTCTGTAAAGAAGTTTTTCCAACCTAAACCACCCCTGGTGCAACTTGAGGCCATTTCCCCTTGTCCTGTCACTAATGAGAAGAGACCAGCCCTGCTCTCACTGCAATCACCTTTCAGGTATTTGAAGAGAGCAATAAGGTCTCCCCTCAGACTCCTCTTCCCCAGACTAAACAGCCCCAGCTCCTTTAGTCTTTCCTCATAGGGCCTATTCTCCAAGCCCTTCCCCAGCCTTGTTGCCCTTCTTTGGACCTGCTCCAGCACCTCCATGTCCTTTCTGTACTGGGGCACCCAAAACTGAACACAGTACTCGAGGTGAGGCCTCACCAATGCCGAGTACGGGGCAGGATTAATTCCCTAGTCCTGCTCACCACACCATTCCTGATACAAGCCAGGATGCCATTGGCCTTCTTGGCCACCTGGGCACACTGCTGGCTCATATTCAGCCAACTGTCCATCAGCACACTGAGGTCCCTTTCCATCAGGCAGCTTTCCAGCCACTCCTCCCCAAGCCTGTAGGGTTACCTGGGGTCGTTGTGACCAAAGTGCAGGATCCGACACTTGGCCCTGTTGAAACTCATATGGTTTGCCTTGGCCCATCGATGCAGTCTATCCAGGTCCCTCTGTAGTGCCTTTCTACCCTCTGGCAGATCAACACTCCCTCCCAGCTTGGTGTCGTCTGCAAACTTACTGAGAGTGCACTCAATCCCCTCATCAAGATCCTTGATAAAGATGTTGAATAGAAGATGCCCCAGCACTGAGCCCTGGGGGACACCACTCGTGACTGGCTGCCAACTGGATTTAACTGCATTGACCACAACTCTCTGGGCCCGGCCATCCAGCCAGTGTTTCACCCAGCAGAGCGTATGCCCATCCAAACCATGGGCACCCAGCTTCTCCACAAGGATGCTGTGGGGGACAGTGTCAAAGGCCTTACTGAAGTCCAGGTAGACCACATCAACAGCCTTGCCTTCATCCATTAAGTGGGTCACCTTGTCATAGAACGAAATCAGATTTGTCAAACAGGATCTACCATTCATAAACTCATGCTGACTGGGCTTGATCCCCTGGCTGACCTTTAACTGATCCGCAGTGTATCCTGAGATTTTCCATTCCATAACCTTCCCTGGCACCGAGGTGAGACTGATAGTTCTGTAACTACCAGGATCATCTTTCCGGCCCTTCTTGAAGGATCACGAAGAGTAAGCTGTTTATTTGAAGTGTGTCTTGGAATGAGGAACTCAATAAAAAGTGCAAGAAGCAGACAACCTTACAAAACCTCTTTTCCAGTGGTACTGCCAAGGTCATTGTGTGTGCCAGGTCTCTGCCTATAAGCTAGCCTCTGCGTGCTATTTTATCTATTTTTTTGTTGTTGTTAAAGTAACCTTTTTTTTTTGTCTGTACCATTCCCTTTGCTTGTCTGCTGCTTCTTTATGTGCAAAGGCCCACTAGGAGGCATTAATAAAACACGTAGTGATTTAGAAAGGGTATTGTGGTTCTAGCATCTTCTGAAATTCATATATGCTTCAAAATGCATAACTTATATGCTAAAGGAAACCCATCATAAATCACTTTGATAAATGAAGTAAAGATCTGTTCTATAAAGCAATCATTAATAAAAGTCTTTGCTGGACAGAAGAGGATGAGGAATTAATGAGCTCAAAATCACTGAGTTACTCCATCATTTTCTTATTAACACTCAGAACTGGAAAATTTGAATTTCTGTTGGCTGAGTTTCATCCTTCCTTCCCTTTTTTCTCTGCTTTTTGTTGTTTAAAGAATGTCAGACTCTAAGGTAGAGTTTTTCAACACTTTGTCTAATAAATGCTACAAATGTTTTGAAACATTATAAGCTATTTTATAAGAAAGTGAAACTGGGCTTTTCTGAAGAAGGGGAAAATAAGTCATGTCATTCAGAATTCTAACGAGATTTCACAGTAATATATTCACTTGATCTTTTCTCTGTGCTCTGTATGTATCCTTTCTGTTTATATTCAGTGCACTGTAAAATGTAAAAGCTATTTACACATAAGCTATGCTGACAGTGTTTACACCAAACGTTATTGTTATCAAGAGACTAAATAAATCTTTGATCATTTCAGATGATTCAGTTGGAATTCAATATTGTAAGGGTACTTCATTAATAACTTTAGAAGAAGGATTTCTTCTTACTCTTTGCACAAATGCATGAAAAATTTTCTTTCAGGTTTGAACTCAAAATTTGATAGCAGATTACTCTGATGCTGCTCAGAGTATTCCTGACTACTGAAGTAATTACTAGTACTAAAAAAGATGGTGGTTTGAATATTGATAGTAAACCTCATTCCTCGGGAGAGAAAATTAGATGCGTTTTTATTTCATGTCAGAAGAAACGCGTGAGAATAGTCTCTGAAGAAATCTATAAAGTTAATTTAATACCAACAAAGTGAAAGGAGGCAAAGTAAATGGTGATTACAAAATTGTTTTTGATCTCACTGACATTTATCGTATGTGCTAACAGCTCTATTGCTTTTGACAGCAGTTTGTCTGTCCCTTGATTCCCATTTCAAGGACAAGGGTTGTCAGTGGTGAATGACTTCGTGCAGCTTTGTAGTACTTAACTGCAGGGCTGTCCCACGGGAAGGCCCAGCCTGCTCTGGCTTTTAGTGGCCTACAGTGACTGCACAGGGAGATCAACCCTGTTTTGGATAGGGAGTCCTATTCACCACTCATCAGAAAAACGCACACAGATATTCTACATCTACAGTGAAAACTTTTGGGACAGAAAACAATAGAATAAGAATAAATTGTGACATTTGATAGCATATATAAAGAATTTAGAGTGAGAGGTTTTGTCTTTCTGCTCACTATTTTATGGAATCAGCTTACTCAAGAATTGTCCAAAGAAGGGCAACGGAGCACACGTCTTTGGGGAGCAGGTGAGGGAACTGGGACTTTTTTGTCTGGAGAAGAGGAGGCTCAGGGGAAACCTTATTGCTCTTTCCTGCTACTTGAAAAGAAGTTGTGGCCAAGTGGGGTGGCCACGTTGATAGAAAGAGAAGAAACGGCCTCAGGTTGTGCCAGGGGAGGTTCAGGTTGGATATTAGGAAAAACTTCTCAGAAGGAGTGGTGAGGCACTGGCACAGGATGCCCAGGGAGGTGGTTGAGTCACAATCCCTGGAGGTGTTCAAGAAACGTGTGGGTGTGGCACTGAGGGACATGGGTTAGTAAGCATGGTGGGGGTGGGTTGATGGTTGGAGTAGATGACAGTGGTCTTTTCCAACCTTGATGATTCTATGAAAGCATAGTCTTGGCCAGTGGCAACCGCCACGTACTGTCTTTCAGCAGCAGGGAAAGTGTTTTGTTACATACATTTACAACTCTATTCTATTTCCTACTCTGTTCTATTCAGTTCCTATTCTATTTTCTATTCCTAATCTTGTCCCCTGGAAGATCACATGATTATAAAAAACAAAGAAGTACTGTAGGAATCCTGGCTCACTTAGGTGTTGAGCCGATATATCTTCCCATTTAAATTACAGGATGATGATATTTTTCCATCCCTAAGGAGAATCATCAGTACCCACACCAGGTTTCTACAGCAAATTCAGAATCCTGCTATGCTTCAAGGGTGTTCATCTCCTAGCTTTCTTGCTGGTGCTGGATTCACTATGAAGTACCGGCAAAAAACACAGCAGTTACGTCACTACACAGTGCAAATACAATACAGCAAGATCTGTACTCAGTGTGCACTCCATTTACTTGTGGAAAGCATTCTACTTATAAGTAGCATTAGGCGTATGTTCTGTGATTTGAGCCTCACTCCTTTCAAGTGAAGTAGGAATAAAGGTAGGCCTAACCTTTAAGTCACTGTACTGCTGTGCAATGTAGCTGATTAAGTTGAAAATAGAAATAGTTTCAGGAAATGTGATAATATAACATTAATAAATATTGTGTTATCCCTATTTCCATTTCTGTCAGTAACAGTTATCACTCTGCTGAATAAAGGAAAGCTTTGGGCTATGCCTTCTAGATGAGCCAAAACCACATTCCAGGCACTGGAATACATTTTAAGGTAAATCTTCTGACTGAACAAAGCTACATTTTAGAATGAGTGGGTAATAAAGTACCATTTGGCAGTATCTGAAATAAATATCTTTAGTCTCCCTGCAGTATCTTTTTTACTCTAGGTTTCTCCTTTGCTATTCACTTGTTAAGACTGCAGTTATAAGTCTTCCATGAAAGACATCTATTATAGAAATGCCCTTATCATTGGCACTGTTTAATTCTTTAATTGTTCCATAGTACTGGAAGGGAAAAGAAAAACCTACAAGCTTATTATGTGGTCTAGCTCATTGAAATGGACCTTTTCCTCTCTTGGGCAGCTGTCTATAAACCACTTACTAATCAGCTGCCATTGACTGTCCATCTAAAATAGTCTTTAGCTTTCACTTCTGCTGTGGTCACAAAAAGACTCTGACAAAGTTGTCTCCAACAAAGCTCTCTCCATGGAACATATCTGATGTTTCAGGCACAGAATCTCTCTGTAAGATCCTTTAGGACAACCTTGTGTTAAGCTTGTTAAGGACAACAATTAGAAAATGAAAAGTGCTTCCTTCGCTAAAATAGAGAGCTTTGTGTTTCATGTACTGTGATGAAATGGTTCAAACCGCTTATGCCTACAGAAAAAGAATTTCTCAAGCCAGTAACAAATTGCTTTATACAGTATGGTTATGATTTGTCCAGGATTTGTACTTTTTCCCCTCCAAGAACGGAGACCAGACAGCCATATCACTGAGATGAGCCAGAGTGTTTCTGCTTGATTAGTGATTGTATCTCCATGGCAAAGTACCGGTAGACAAATACATCAGTTTTTCTTCAGGTAAACTCTGACTAATGCCAATAAAAGATTTGTCAAATGGAGTATCATAGGTTTTGGCTATGCACAAAGACATTTCTAGATACAGTCTGACTGAAAGCTCACTTCGATCAGAAAACTTGTTACTGGCTTTTGTTTTCAGCTCTTCAGGAACATTTTAAAAAATACTTGTTATTTAATCACAATAAAATAAAAGACTTCAGTTAAGCATTTGATTTCATCCATCACTAACCAAAAGCAGTCAATAAGGTTATTGCTCCCTTTAAACACTGTATTCAATATCTTCTATGAAATTCTGTAAGAAATTTAACAATTATAATGAGATACTTTGAAAGTAATCGATATCACTTATGTGGCCAGAACTCTAGGAACATAGCAGTTTTAAATTCATTTTAATCTCTGCTACACTTTTCAATTTTATGTCATTAATTTAGTCTGGGACAAGGATGCTTCAACTGCTTCTCAAAGTCAGCCATGATCAGACAATCTCTCTGTTCAAACTGACAAAATGTCAGGTAGCAAAAAAATGCTGTTTTTAAAGTGGAATAAAGCCAGCAACTCATTTTGTGGATGGCTATTACCAGCTAACCGTGATAACCTTGACCTCCATTTTAACCCGCAACCCAAGGGATTGTCTCTTCAGCATCACGCATTTTCCTGAGATGTTGCTGAGTTGTGCTTTACAGAGGCTGAACATTTTTGTCAATCCTGCTGCATACTCACCTTTACTCTTCTGCAGACTGAATAGCAAAATTTTCTGCCCATTTCCAGCAGTCAGAGAGCAGGTGTGTGCACCAAACTTTGTTGGTGGCTGCTGATTATAACAGTGCTGCAGATATGCCATATTTCACGGAGACAGCACTTTGCAGGCTTTTGTCAGCAGCACCAGTTAGATTTCAGTTGTTTGTGCATCCTGGTGAGTAAGCTTTCACAGCCACAGTGTTGAACCAACTGCTTACACCAAACACATTTGTACACTGCTTTTCACAGCCACTAAGCATAAGTACAGCAGCAGCATGACTTTGCCTTTAATAAATACACCTGACAGTGGCCCATTGACCAAGTGATTCACAGTGTTATTTACCATTCTGTCCACCTGTATTATCAACAAATTTTCTTCCAGCAACGATGCCATAGTGTCTTCCTGATGACTGAGAAAGTCTGCTCAGTGTTTGGCCAGCAACAAGGTCACAGTGCATTTCCATGCATACTCCATTGCAATAGCTGGTAAGAAATCTGCCTGCAGGCAGGAAAGCATCAATGCAGGTAGGAAAAGAGAATGAAAAATAGAGGGATTTCCCAAGGATCTACTAAGGGGATAATCTCTTTGCAGTGGTGGTTCTGCAGCATACAGAAGCATGACCATGCTTTTTTGAGTACTTCCAAACTCAGCTCAGATGTTTCTGTTTTCTGTTTTGTTTCAGAGGAAATGCACTGCACTTCTGAGTGATTTGCACTGCATAGATACAATTACAGTATGTTGTCCGAGCTTAGCTTATAAAGACCTGCTTCTGCCATCATCCACTTACCATCCACACAAATATTTTTTAATTAAAACAGCTTCTATTTTCCTCTTCAGCTGTTGTCTTTGGACATCTTTATTTGTCTTCCACCATGGAAATAACATACTTGAAAGAAAAGTGATACCTTCACAAGAGATACTGGCATTTCATGTTGGTGACATTGCAAGTCTTTTCTCAGAATATGTGATAAATGTGTGATGACAAAAAATAGCAAAAAATTTCAGTAAGTAATTACAAGCTAGAGTTTTCCTTGAAAAGCAGAATGTTTGAATTCAAGGGTTGCTACCATATTATTTAATAGAGTCCTTTTATTTATTTATAACAAGGTCCAGCCAATAAGTGCTTTTTCAGCTCACAGCTCTTGAAATCCAAATAATTTTGGTTTAACTTAATCCAAGTTTGAATATTTTGTTTTCTCAATATATTAAACTTTGCCAGGAATGGTCTCTCTATTGTGAAATATATCTGTTCTTTCAATTAGAAAAATATTATAATTTGAAGGACAGAAAAGGAATGTGACTGGATTTGAAATCTAGGCTCACCAAACCTGGATACAGGGGTTGGTAGGATGCAGTTATTAGCAGCTGGCTAATCTTTATCCTGCTTGGAGGCTGCTATGTCTTACATAGACGGGTTGTTGCATTCCAATGTGTTTGCATCTTGTAGATATTTCACATGTATTTGAGCCAAACATCCCAGAGATAATAATAATGCCAAAATGTTAAAGTAGGTTCTGTTAGTCTTTCGCAAAAGTTAATACATCATCCAACTGCAAGTGCTTGGTTTTCCATTCATGATATCTATAGGATAAAATCATATTGCTCTGTTTGTTTTAGATGGTCTTTATTAAGAGAGAGAGAAACTGGATTCAGTATCTCTGACTCAGTCTTTCAAAACCGAAGCCTGTTAGAGCTGAGCCTACTCAAAAAAAAAAAAAAAAGGAATAAGAATGATATCCATAGCAACTGAAGAAGGAAATATCTGATAACTGTTTTTCTGTTAGAACACAATATTTTTGAAATGTACAAAGCAATAGGAAAGATGAGTAGGATGCTACAAAAAAAAAAATCTTCCACCAAAGGATTTTGTTTACAACAGAAGGGAAGGCAGATCCTCTGTAATCAATACAGCTGTTTGTTTCTGCAATGTTAAGATACTGTTATTCCAGGAAACTGTTATCAAAATACAATTATTTCCACATTAATACTCCTTTATGATCCCTGTTCTTTAGTTAAATTATAAGAGCAGGTAGGTTCTTGACAGCATGTGCTCTTGAACTTGCAGAACTTTTGCAGAATGATCTCAATGATGTAAGGGAAAGCAAATATTTTGCAACTTTCTGATCAAATGCATAAAAGGAATTTCTCAGTCATGAAGCTGCTCAGAGTTTCTGAAGTGATGGTCTAAATCCTACTGTATCCTCACAGAGTGCTGAGCAGAGGCATGTGCAGTTTCCCCTCTCTCTTCCTCCGGAGTCTTCCACAAGAGGGAAACCCATGTTGTGAGAAGCAACTCTTGATGATCTGCTCAGATCATGGTCGGGGTTACTGGGGGTCATAACTGCTAGCTGCACAGGGGAGTGAGTCCACGCACTGCTATGACTGTAGAAATGTATTCCAGAAATGTTAGACAGTCGGCAAAAAACTCCTTTGTTCTCTATCTAATTTAGACACTTCTCTACTTACTGGCTAAGAAGGACCTGTTCCTATCCAACAAGGCGGTTTCTATCCTAAGTTTCCTGTAGTTTGGATAAAAGGCTGAAGAATGAAAATGAGAATTAAGAGCTCAGAGCAGCAGTCACGCAAGGAGAAAAGTTCAGACTTCCTGTCTTCATGGAACCACTATATAAGATTAAAAGCAACAACAGAAAAAAGAAAAAAGGTCAGGAAGCAGAGTATCTGTTGCCTAATATATTACATTATCTTCCAGGAGGATACTTCAACGACCAACTCTGGTAAAGGGTTTGCAACTGAGGTTTATTTATTTATTTATTTAGTGTTTTAAACTGATTTGTTCAGACTCAACTGTAGAGAGAAAGAGAAGGAAAGCAGGTTCTGCCCATGTAAAGGAATAACTGGTACTGAACAGGCTACTCTGAACCAAGGCTGAATCCAGGCAATAAAGGAAGGAATTTGCCCTCTGCTTTCTGGTAACTAATTTGTGCCAACATTGCAGTGTCAGAGCAGAATGTGCACTTGTTCTCAAATACATGCTCATGGAAACAAGATCATTTGCACTCAACCCAGAAGACCAGCAGTCTTTTAGATCTTCTGTGTCCTTTTGGCAATTATTATCAGCTGTTAATATTGGAAATTAAAACACTGATGTTTAAAATCTCCTTTTAGTTACCATCAATGATGCACCTGCTGAGGAGACATTTATAAGCAGTGAGTAACTGGATGGTCTTTCATTCTTTGCTTCCTCTCCACAGATGTTCAAAGCTGTAGCAGTCAGGATGGAACAAGCTAACTTTAGAAGGACAGCTGAATTTCCATCCCCAGTGATTTTTTTTTCCTCCCAGTTTTTAGATGCTGTTATAATCCAGCAGATTTTAACATCTACACACATCATTTCTCATTCATAACTGAATGGAGTTAAAGCCCAAGGCAACCTACCAATTAAACTTGCCCTCTGTCTATCTTTTTTATTGAAATTATTTCCTCCAAAAATATTTTGTATGCCATAGTTTTCAGTTTTGTGCTTAATGACAAATGAATAGAAAATATTTCCAGGCCCAAATAATTTATTCTGGAGGCAACCTAATCACTAACAACTTGTAATTAGTTTAAATACTGTCATCTGATTTTAATGGAATAAATTTCAGGAGTCACATGTTTATTAGTGTAGGGCCAAATACCAGTCTGCGCTGTGCATAGTCACAGATGAGGAGCATGTACCCAGGGCACACTACGTGTCTTAGGGCAAAGCAGCTTCAAGAGTCACTTGGAAGAAAGTTGGTTAAACTGTCCAGAATAAAAAAGCCTCATGATTAATTTGATATAGCATAATTTGGTTGCATTTAAAGATTTCTTTATTTGTACATAATTCCTTTCATTAGCCTGAGGAATGAGGATCTGTTGGGGTCTAAGTATAGTCATGAAGTCAGAGCACTCAAAGCCAGAGCTGCACTGAAGAACAGTCAAATCTCTCTTCACAAAAATCTACTTACTTTTGATATGAGAGTCTTTTATTTGAAAAAAAAAAAAAAAAAAAAAAAATCTGCCATGAAATGACATTTCAGCAGTTTTTCCTCTCTTTCCTTCTTTATTTTGTTTTTCATTCAACATTGTTACTTCTGTTGCAGTTTATGGACTGGAAAACTGGCAAGAGAAATGAAAGGAGATCGGATTTCTCTTCCCTTTTCCTCCAGGAACTCAGCAGTAGTTTCCAGCAAGGTTCAGTGATACAGTGACATAAGGGTTGTGAAGGTCAATGCAAGCTACCACATTGATAATACCTTTGTGGTTCCAGACACTGCTGGTGAAGAGATCTATGTAGACTTTCTGTAGTGGTCCCCAAGCACCTCCATTATCTTGTTTAATAGTAATTGCTTGTCTGCTCTATAGGAGTCATAGCGATGGTTGGCTCAGGTCGGCTTGCCCTGCAGGTCAAGCAGCCTGGAAGAGGCTTTGAGAAGGTCACAGCAAGCCCTAAGGAGATGAATTTGGTATCATACCCAAATTGTAGTTTAAATGAAAACAATAAATGTTGTGGTAAACAAGCATAAGTATCAGATGCTACTTTTGATATCATTCAATATTTTCACTTTGCTCATTCTTCATAGAGCTTCTCTCTGACCTGTTGTGACGAGGAGGAAAGTTACTTATGGTTGTGACTTTCTGAAGTTGGAAACACTTATCATAGCTCAGTGAAAAAGTCAGAAAAACAGTGGGGGAGATAGGCAAGGGAAGTCTGATAAGAATGAAAAAGGGATGAAAGATCACTGTTCTGAAGTAGCTGCAGTTTGTAAATGGAAGTGTTGTCTCTCTAACTGGCATCCACCACAGGGAAAACAAAGAATGAACATCCTCTCAAGGACCAACCAGAAAACTCTCAGGTCTGAAGCTTAGAAGATAATTAGGTCAGAAGCTTCCATCGATTTCCCACTTATACATCCGATAAACCTCTGTGCCTAATTGGCTACCAAGAAAGTCAAGCATGCCGAGGAGTCTGCAGGAAATGACTACAATTAGAGTTGTGAAGAAATGTTAGAATGGTGCTGGGATGCTTCTTTTCTGCAGCAAGCTCATCAGTTCATTAAAATAGCTGTATTTCCTTTGGCAAATACTTCTAAACACTTTTAAAATATCAGTGCTGGGAACTTTATAAAATATATCAGTTGAACTTAAATGTAAACATCGCAGTAACAGGCAAATACTGACTATAAGCAACACATAACAAATATAACTGAAACAATTTATTTTTAAATAATGATTTTTAATTTTGTTTTTCTGTCCTGGAAATTATTTCTCTCTCTGAGGAGAACAGATGCAGATAGTGAATGCTACATTGACTCTTAGATGTTTTGCTGAACTATTTGAGTTTGCTCTCAACTTTTCTAGGCTTAACAAGGCAGGGCTTGTATTGAGCATTGGCAAAATATCATCCTTAACTGGAATTAAGTGTTTGATGGCTGAAATCTTCTGTGGAAGGACACGAATCCCCAGAAGTTCAGCCTGACCTACCCTTTGGAGAAGTTTTTTGAAATGGAAGGTGCTTCCTCCTGAAGCTTTCAGGTGTTGCTTGGAAGCCACACATAAATAAAAGTACACTTTTAATCAGATCATTTGCAGAGAGTGTATTTCTATTCTGTCTAAATAATCCCACTCAGATCTTCTGTTCCATATCCAAATCCATTATTTGAAGCAATTTTACCTCTTGGCATTTTTCATGCAGTGAGGGAAGGCATCTTTTTCATCCACAGATCTCCTCCATTAGTACACAGATCTCTGTGGCCTCAGCCTCCTGCATCCATATGGCAGGTGCCTCCAAATACTCCTTCCCAGGGACACTCATGAATTAGACCCCCAGCTGGGTTCAGAGCTGAACATTTTGGTTATGGCACACCAGAATAACCCAGGGGAAAACTGTTCCCAGGATGTTCCTCCCTGACTCTTATCAACATGAATACTTTGAAAGATAAATTCTCTGATACAATTCCAAAGGAGAAAGGTCATAGTACTTGCCACACTTCCCAGAAGGCTAGATATCTGGAGATGCTGAAAAAGGCAATAAATCTAATCTTTAGTTTTAACAGCGAAAAATACCAAGTGACTGATATTCTCTTATTTATTTTTTCCCTAAATAACTACTGTGTTTTTATTTTGAACTTTCCATATCTGGACATTCAGAGTCAATTTAAGTCTTTCAGACTTTTCAGATTGAATATATGGAATGTCTGGAACTGATACACCGCAACCTCTGCAATACTCAAAACACACAAAAAATAATACTTTATTAAGCTTATATATTTACAAAACTTATATATCTTATAAATTGTGTATGTAAATATATGTTTAAATGGAGATTTTCTAACTTGATAGTTGTGCCATGAACTGGTGAATGAAAGACTTCGGGTGCTCTCAAGACTTTGTAACGAAGAACTGCATTGTAAAACTGCCTGCAAATGCTATAAGAACAAAGGCTGTAAGAGTAAAAAGTGTTAAAAAAAAACTTTTAAAGGGAACTAAATATTCCAAAATTTGTGAAGATAGTTTTTACCAAAAGAGGAAGAAACAACAACAGTGTGATCAGTCCAGTTTTGATCAATTTCTCATTGCAGCTAAAGAATAGGAGACTGGAAAATCATAAAACTGTACAGAAAACTACCTATTCTTATTATTCTAGTGTGATAACCATTGTGCTCCTGTGAAGATGTCTATGAAATTTTGCTAACAAATGTGCCTGATAGAAATTATCTTTAGGTTTAAATGGACCTGTCCTTCAAAATAAAAGAACAATTAATTCAATGGAGGGAAGATTGCAGCATGGAAAATGTGAGGAAAGATCAAAAGTTGGGCTGTGTGCATTGCTGCAAAGGTAGTTACAGTAACAGAAACTTTATTTTTATATGTGGTCAGAGTACTTTAAAATATGTGTGATCTTGTGCTACTTTCAGCCCAGGAGGATATTTTGTTCTATATCTTATATCGGAATGTTGAGAATCCTTGGAGTTTCACCTGCATCTCCTGGTTTGTAAATGCCAAGAAACAATTATTTAGAAGCTGCATTCTATTCCTACCCACAGTTTCATTGCTTTGTTAATAGCCAAAGGAGGGTTATTAGAGCACAAGAGACAACTGCCTGCAGGCAGGATTATGCTGAAAATGTGTGCTTTGGAAGAGACCCATGCAGCAGAGGTAGCCATCTGGCCTCACACAGAGGGGCTCTGGAGCTCCAGAGAAGCTCCTGGAAGCTCTGGAGCTTCCAGAGAAGCTCCTGTAGTGAGACATGTCTCTGCTGCAGCCTCTCACTGTGCACACAGTTCCAACTAGGCATGTAACCAGATACTTTGACTGGAAGCCATTTTAAAAGTCTTCATTTTGGAATTTGTTTTCAGGGAGAAGGCTTCAGAAATAGATGTGAGGCTAGACAGTGATTGAGTTCTAAAAGCTAAACTACATCATTTTTTTCCAATTTAGGATGCAGTTGGCGTTGATGAAGTTGAAATTTATAATGAAATAGTTGGTGATATTTTTAGAATGTATCAGTTGATTATTCTAATGACTACTTAATGATTCAACTACATTTGATACTTTAATTGCAGGACCAAGACTAATTGGTTGATCTAATGGTTTGAAATGGATATTAAATCAGTCCATCTGAAATCTTCAGTAGTTCTTCATAATATTGTTACCTGCATCTGCAGACAATTGCATTAACCTGCTGTTTGTATTGTGCAGAGAAAATTTCACCAAACCAGTAGCTCTACGCTAAGCTCTTCTCTTTGCTGATTTGCTCTCTGCTCTCCTACAGCCAAAAATTTCCAGCCCTGTTTCCACAGTTGTACCCGTCAGTGGATTCTTTCTGCCTTTCTAAATAGTTGTTGAAACAACATATTTGCCCTTTTTGGTTTTGTTTTAAATTACTGAACAGTATGACCTGTTCAGCCTTCATTCATGATTACATTGATATTTATATCAAAAAAAGCTAACATCTTCATTGATTGTATCCACAGATGTTCTTTAAACTGTAAAAACTTCCTGTATTACTGAAATTTTAAATTATTTTATTTCTGCAGAAAGTTCAGTCTGTTTTCTCTTGGTTACTTTATTATCCTCCATTATTTGTTAGCTATCCAGCTATCCCACCACAAATCAGCATAGACTGTTTTTTTTACTGCAATGATTTAAAGACACTTTTGATAGAATATAGAATTATCAAATTGTAATGTCTGAAAGCAACATAATGACTGAGATATTTCAATATTTTTTTTTCTAAACAATGTTCTTGTGGGGAGAGAAGTATTTTACCAATTTAAGGTAGGAAAACTGAAAAACAGACTACCCAAAACCATAGTATCAGACTCAAAATCTTTTCCCTTCATTTTCATGTACTCATAGGGCATCACCTGATGATTAATTACTGTTTAAAAGCAGCAATGTATATGTAAGTAGACCACATTACAAAAAAAGTATTTAACTGTACTAAGTCCCAAAATATTTCTGAGTGCAAGGAGTGGATAGTTTACATGCATGACAATGAATATACCTAAGAGATTGCTGCCTTTATAATAACTAAATAATTACTGTAATATCCCCTGGATATTATCAGTAGCCTTCCTCACAGAGGCAAAGAAGCCTTCACAAACTGCCAGTTGTTCAAGCTTATAAAACCACTGATCTCAGCTTTAAAAATTTTGATCAAAATTCAAAACTATCCTGAAAGCAGAGGGAAAAATCTAAGCCTTGTTGTTCTTGGCTTTGTTCTCTAACTGGAGCTAAGGCCCTTAATTTTTTTATGGCCTTCAGAACCCTTTCAGAAACTTTTTCCAACCCTAAAGCCAATCAATAGCAAAAGGCTCATCTTTATGTTCTGTTAAAGCCAAGATGGCAGCTGAGGAAGGACATCAGGAATCACAAAACTCGGGACATACTGTCATGGAACAAAGAGATGATGACACTTTAGAGCCAAAGAGCTGGTCTTTCTTCTACCACCTCTTTTGTTTATCAGGGACATAGGATATGGAAAAAACAGATTGCTGATTTCTCTCTGTGTATTTGGGGATAAATTCTGTTCCTTGTAAGGATAACAGCATCAGAAGCTTTGTGGGATCCTGGAAAAACTTCAGCTTGGAGCTTGTGCAATGAAGAGGAATAATTGTGTGCTCACCACATGAGGTTTCTTCCTACAGGCAGTGATGGGCCCTGGCTATTAACCTGTACTGCTGCAGTAACAAGTTCCATTGGATTCTACAGCTTCATAAGCTGTACCTATGAGTGCAATATTTTCAGGCTGCTGGAAGTGTAAATGCCAGCCTTCCATCAAGCACAGAAAGCCCACTTCACTTGGTACAACTGGCTGTGCTCTCCTCAAGCCACAGTGGGAATCAGTAAGACAGGTGATTTGTTTAGTTTTTACTGCGTTCAGTGAAAACTCACACAAATCAGTGCCATCTTTTGTACTGTTCCCTGTTGCAGGGCTATGATATATTGCAGATGTTTAACCAAAAGTTTCTCATTTTAATCAGCCTTCAGGTTTTTACTGTCACTGCAATCGAGTTTGCAACAGGCCATTATCATAATTTCAGTGTGGCCTAGGGCAGGACATCTAAACTTAGAATTAAGCAGTTTCTCTTTGCTTTTAGTATCATGTTCCAAGCTCTTAATCAAAACCTGGGACCGAAATGCTAGGAGCCAGGAAATTTGTGTGCTGTTGCAGGCCTGCTACCTCAGCATTTCAGTTCTGCCATACAACAATGGGATCCTTCTACAAATCTCATTTACGAAGTGCATTAGACTGTGCATAAGCAAACTACTATGTAAGAGTTAGAATCAGCATTGTAGCCTCATGCTGCTCTGCTCTAAATCTTATGGGATAGAAAAAACTCAGTCCCTAGTGCTTAGTTCTACCTCCATCAGCCCACATTCCAAAATCCTTTTGACAGCTAGATCCACACCTGATGGGCTTCTGAAAGCCACGCGCACTTTAAACTTGCAGTTCCAGCGTACATTTCCACCTAGCCAAGCCCTACACAGTCCTGCTCTCTCCTCCTCAGGTATTTCCAGATGCCTGGATTCTGGAGATACTGAGAAATCACCTTTGCATTTCATGAAATACAGAATGAGAGAAGGACTTTTCCACCTTTAACATTAGTTCTCACACACAAAAGAAAAAAAAGAAAGAAAAAGTCAAAGGAGACAAAGTTGTGGTTTATCGATTTTATTCATAAATTAAAAGGTAATATGCCAACATTGCTCGTAGTCCTTGGTAATGTTACTGTTTCTCTAAATCCCACAGGACTTTAGTTAGATAGCAGACATCCCTGCTATCAGCCAAGGAAAATGTGCTCAGAAAGAGAAAGCATCGTCTCTTTCATCAAGTTGAGGCAGGAGGGAATAATAATTTAGGAGGATTTAAGATGAATTTTCTACTGCGTTACTCCAAGTCAATCATGGAGAAAATTAAGTAGAAAAAAATGCCTAAAGTACAAGGACTATGCAGCAAAATATTCTTGAATGTGATGGCTCCTGTATCCAAAGGATAAATGCTGATAGCAGACTGTCTCCTACAGTCTGTACACGTTCAGAAACAAACCAACTCACAGGCTTTGTTGATTGACCTCTTCCTTTTAGATAAACCGTTGACAATCTGTTTGTATGGGAAGTAAAAAAAATTACACATCCAGGTTTTCCAGACTTTATTCATCCTGAGGCTCAACTCGTGAGCAGCTGAAAGCCAGGCACATCCAGTACAAGAGGGGCTCTTTTATCCCTTTTTTCCTCCCTGCCATGATATGTCTGATCAATAAACTTCAAAGTGTTTAAAATCCTCCCTAGAGAACAGTTGTACACAGAAGTAGGTTTTAATTTTCCTTATGAAAATTTAGGGAAAATTCATATAATGACATTTAACTTCTTTTTTTCCCCAAAAGGTAAAATGCTAATATGTAAATCTCTTTCTCTCACTCTCTCTCTTTTTAGTTTGCAGAAAAAAAAGGAAATACTCTATTTCAGAAGCTGCTTATTTCCAATTCAAATATGTTTACTAGGAAAACATTAGAATACCGAAGTATTCAGTTGGCATAAAAGCTCTTTTTATATTTGTAGCTTTAGTTTTCTATCATTTTCACTAATCTAGCAGAAAATAAATTGGTGAAGAAAATTGAATTGTGCAAATGAACTGACACTCATCTACACTTGACAGATTAGATGCCTTAGAAGCATAGGCAGACATGTGCTTTAATATGTGATAAACTCCAAAGGGATCATAAGTGTTCCATGGTTTCAGTAGTTCTTTGTCATTATTAGCTCCAATGTGTTTCAGAATTGATATTTCCACAATTTTAATCAAAGATAAACTTATTCTGTCTGTTCTTCTCAAAAAAAGAAAACACCCTTTTTAACCATCAGCTACCTTTTAAGAAATTATTTAATTGTACTGAATATTCATTTTGGTGCTAACATCAAGGTGCAAGAAAAACTGGAATGCTTTCATTAGAGTGAAGCTTTTCATGTTGTGTTGAATGCATCTTACATCAGCTTGTAGTTTCTTTTTTCTGCTGTCCTTTAAGAATAGCTGAATCAAATATGAAAGCAAATGAAAATATCAGAGACATTACTGGTCTTTGGGAATAATATAGGAATATTACCTATAATGAAAGAAAGAAAAAAAGTCTCCAAAAACAAATGCTGCATAATGGAATTAGAGTGGAGGTGGAGGAGAAACATTGGAGTCATCTTATTGACATCGAGCGATTCTGTCCTCATCCCCTGTAGATACCGCTTCTCCAGAAAGCTGCTTTTTTGAAAATAGCTTCTGTATCTCAGTAACACAGTGGCCTCTCAAAATCTGGCTTGTCAAAAGCTCAAGATAAAAGTCTCCTCTAGACTGGTTCGAGAGATTTGACACGAATTAAAAAACAACAGTACTTTTTTTCACGTGTGTCAACGGTTTACAGGCAGGTTCGGCCTGGTTCCATGACTAATGGGGCAGGGGACCCACGGACCCATGCCCTGGGAAAGGGAAAAGGGAAAAAAAGGTAGGGAGATGGACCTAAAAACAAAACAGCGGCAACAATCTGAGGAGAAACAAACTAATTTGCTAAATAAGATATCGGAACACAAAATAACACAATATAATACAACATAATTACAATTTAAGCTAATAAATCCAATAAAATGAGAGAGTGTCCAAAAATGAAGAGAGGCCTCACTCTAATGCTGACAGTGAGATGGCTGGGGAACGAGACGCTGCTGGGACGAGAGACGGGAAGAGAAGAGAGCATCTTGTTATCTGAGAACAGTTTTTATCTTTCCCTCTGAACGGAAATGGTAACAGAGCAGCAAAGTCCTCTGAGAAATGTAGTTCTTCTTCTCTTCTGAGAACCAGGTACCCGGAACTATCCATGATCCACGTAACTGGAGCATTAACTCTTTAACTCCCAGTGCACTACATGATGTTATGATGTGGAATACCAATAACCAAAAATCATAAAACCATGACACACATGCTATAATATTTCAGAGTAAAATTGTAAAAATTCTCCTCTCACTACGATTTATGTAGCCTCAGGTGCTCCCTGGAGGCATTCAAGGCCAGGCTGGATGTGGCTCTGGCAACCTGGTCTAGTGGTTGGCAACCCTGCCTGCAGCAGGGGGGTTGAAACTAGATGATCATTATGGTCCTTTTCAACCCAGGCCATTCTCTGACTCTATGATTCTATGATCATTTCTTCTATGGAACAGCAAAATAAAAACATACCAATTCTGACTGTTTTTTTAGGAGATGCTTAAATACATAGAAACAGAAATAGAAACTGAAGAGCAACCAATTTGCAATAGCATTTCTGTCTGCAGAAAACAAATAAAAAATTAGACTTTTCCTGCCCCCGCTGCTACCTTTGATAGAAACAAACAGACTGCACCTGTATCACATGCAGAACTACTGACAATATTATTTTTAATAAGGAGGCTACCAGAAAGTCAATATTGAGCTTTATTAATGCCGGTTAATTACAGTTATGTGGTTCTTCATTTGGTAGTATTTGAGCACCCAGCTCCTCATCAAACTCAGCAAAGTATTTGCTTCAATTTGAAGTTTTAGTAGAAGTTAAGAAGGGAAAATAATTATGTTCACTTGTTGGCTCTGTTCTGTCTTCTGAATTGAGATGTCTACTTCCTTCTTTGGGATCTGGCATGGACATAGGGCTGCAGATATGACAGAATGTACAGGACACTTTCAGGGGCAGCAGCTGAAGGTTAGATGTGAGCATTTAAAATATCTCTAGACCTGTCCCTAGGTTTGAACGAATGATTCCTCTCTCGTCTCTCTACTTTCCATTCTTCATTTCAAACTCTGCTTACTGATGTCCAAGAAATGCATCAGGCTGTGGTTGAACCTAGGACAGAACTAAGCACAGAACTGCCTCTACATGAGTTCTTTGGCATTTGGGGGAAAAAAAGAGTGGTTTGGTAAAGAAGAAATTCTTGGTGGCTTCTCTGAGAGGTCAGGAAGAACTCACTGTTCTCTCTTCTGCTGGGCACTATACCTCTGTCAGGGACTGCATATCATCAGTACAAAGGCACTTCCAGACCCCGCATACTGCAATAGCTCTTGACAGCCAGCTGGCTGGAGGAGGTATCTAGAGAATATAAAAGAAGCCAGAGCATAAGGAGCTGTTGCTGGCCAAAAAGCCCAGTGGATGTAGGGAAGCAGAGGTACAGAAGAGAAAGATATAGGGAATGCTGGGAATGGCATGAAGGGCCATCCTGTGGGAAGAACCATGATTATTTCAATAATACGGAGACGTATAAGGCCTTTATTACTTTTATTTGTAGTAAAACTATTCTTACAACCCGTCAGTAGTACAACCTAATGTGAAGTCTCAGTGCTATACTGTTCTAGCTATGCCATGCTATTGTTCACAGTAAACAAATAATACTAAACTATTGTGAATGAATGTTACACACAAGAGGACAAATGACACTAATTCCTAGATACCCACTTGATCAGATCAAGGAAGATTATGCATTTTGGTGTAAATACACTTATGGACACTCATCTAATGGATTAGTGAGTATTAACACATGTAGAGGTATTCACAGAAAGAATGTGGTGAGTTGACTCCACTTGATTAGGAGGATTTTTTTTTTTTCTGATTTCAAGGCTGGCACAACAGCTCCAATCAGTTTTAAACAAGAACAAGATGAATATGAAAGACTCAGATAAACTCTTAGCCTACTCTTACAACACATAAAAATATATATATATCCAGTGAAAGTACATAAAGGAAAAATGGATAAAGGAACTCTACAATATGAAAACATAAAAAAGAAGATAATAGTGGAAGAAGCAATTGGATAAACAGTACTTATGGAGATGGGACTGTACCACAATCCGGCAGGGAATCTGACTAGATCAGTGAGAATCGGCTGAGAAATTCATACATAAATTTGAAGAACATAGATAACATCTGGAAGAATGAAGAACATGCAAGTGGCTATTGTAAAAGGTAAAAGAGAAATGAAAGGAGAATAATGAAAGGAATAGATATTATGGAGAACAGATTTCAGAAAATAAAGGTATACATGGATTAGCACTGTGTATTACTGCTATAAAGGACCATATTCAGAGAAAGTTATTAAATAGATAAACATTTTGTATGTATGTGTGTAAAAATCAATTTAGGGAAGGATTATTAAGGAAGATCTCCTGAGGATATACATGAGGTACCTTGTTCTAAATGTAGTTAGATCCAGCTATAATGCTTACAGAAAGATAACTGCCACTGGAAAGTATTTTATTATATATTTTATATTATATTATTATTTTTTTATACTTTCAGACACAAAGAAAAAAGTAGTCCTAATAATTCTAATTTGGAAGTATATCCCAGACATTACAGTCAGGAGGTTGCGTTTTCAACAGTTTTAATCTGGTTCAATGTTCAGTGATGTCATAAACTGTTCTATTAAGTGATGGAGATAATAAAGAATTGTAGAAGTACAGGAATATGGTAAGAGCTTCCAAAAATTAAGTTATACTAAATTTATGAATGGAATTAGAATGAGTAACAATAGGTGGGTGGGAACTGGGTGGGAACCCTGCCCACGGCAGCGGGGTTGAAACTAGATGATCTTTAATATCCCTTCTAACTAGATCGTTCTGTGTTTCTATGATTCTGCGATTCCAATCAACAGAGGAAATAGCAAGAGATCTTGTTAGTGGGAGCTTATTGTCTTAACTTAGACAATATCTTTGTTTATGACTACAGATGAACTTCATATTTTTTATGCTGATGTGTGATATGTTGAAGTGTTCACCTTCCCAAACACCTACTACCGTTTTATAAGGTGGTAGGGCTATGACTTATTATCAGAGTCATATATTTTTATTTTCTTTGAGGCTGGATAATTTATCCTCCTCCTCCAACCTCCCAAGAACTTTCAAGTTGCTTATGGAGAAATGAATATTCACCACCCTTTTGGAAACATTTATGCAAATAGCTATCCATTGGCACGAATGAAAACAAGAACAAAGAGTTGGAGTTTTCTAAGTGTGAAATCAAATTTGCATTTTGGTTTGAATAAATAGATGTGGGTTTTTTTCTTAGTATTCAATCAATTTTGACAAAGCGGGGCTAAGAATAGCACTATCTCTAAGTGCACTGCAGACAGATATTTGCATATTCACGTTCATAGTTTGCTGGTAGACCATGGCAAATGTAAACGGTTTGTGATGAATTTGGAGGTCAGCATTCATTGAGACAAAATACTTTGAATCTCCTAGGATCATAGAAACTGGGAAAAGGAGAAACATTGAGCATTTGCAGAATAACTAGTGATCTCTTTGCCATTCCTGAGACCCAAAGAGACTGACTGAGGTTAGACCATGCAGTTTCCTACCTGCACCTTACACGTGAACTGTACTTTTTGTAAGAAGCCTTAATGGAAACTCAATAGATTTTCTTTTTTAAGACTCTTCATATCCAAGTGTCAGTGTAAAGCCCAGTGGCGGTGACACGTATAACTTGATGTCTCTGGCCTCTTGTCCTCGTGCTGGGCACTTCTCAGGGGAGCCTGGCTTCAGCCTCTTTGTCATCTCCCAGTAGGCATTAAGGATGTAAGTAAGATTTTCTTTTAGTCTTCATTTAAGGCTGAAACTATTTATCCGTCTCTTCTCATATGTCGCATGCTCCACCTAATTACCTTGGTGGCCCTGCACTGGACATGCTCCATGCATGTTCATGTCTCTCTGGTACTGGGGAGCACAAAATTGGACACAGCACTCCAGGTATGATCTCATCTGTACTGAACAGAATAGAAAATAACCTCCCTTGACCTGCATGTTACACTTATGCAATGCATGCAGTATGGAGTTTACCTTCAGTGCCTCCTTTGATCTGCTCTTTAAATCATTATTGGTTAGCCCGTGTATAAAAGGTACACTTTTTAAAGCAAAACAGAGATATGCCTGCTGTATAAAAACAGATATATGCCTGCTATATATCTCTGAGGTAACAAAAAAAAACATGAAGTCTTTGCACAAAAATGAACCCATAATGTCTTTTATTTACAGAAAGCGTACAAAGTCTGTCAGTTTGAAAGAAACATTACTTCATCTAATAAAATCTTTTCATAAGTTTGCTTAAATGAAAAATCACTCAGTAAAAATGAGCTAAAAATCATTCCATCTCCTTTCTGGGTTTGTTTTCTTTTTTGTTTCATGCTTTGCTCTTTCACGCTTTGGGCATCTGAAAAAGGAATAACTATTTAAAAACTGCAACCAGATTAAAATACATTCATTTACTTCCTTACTGAAAAAGAATTGTGGAAGCATTTTGAATATTAAGAAATATTTTAAAACTGCTCTACATCACATAAACATTTGCTAAAGTTCCATAAGAACACTGATTAAAATCTTATTTTTCCTTTTTTATTCTGCTTTAATTAAAGCTTACACATCATTTGCATACCTCTTCATTAGTTCTTCCACTGTAAGAACATTCAGACTTGCAGAATTGTCAGTATTCAGAAGAGTAACCTCTAGGGCATACCTAGAAATAACATTACTAGCTAGTTGGTGTTTCAGCTTTAGAGTGGGGAGTCCAGTCTTTGGGAAGCAGCAGGCACACAGTCTGTCTTACGTTTCTTTCCTCTGGCAGCCGTAGAAAAGATCTGTGCCAGTTGGCTCTCCTTTTACTATCTGAAAAAAAGCAATAGTTAAATTATGGCCTTCAGTCATTAAAATGTCTTCTAGCCTCATGCCTTAATGAATTTAATTATTAAAAATTATTTTAAAAGCACTTGTATTAAATATTCATGAGTAATAGTTAATGTTTAACTTTTGACTTTCCTGCTGTAAATACCACTCTAGAGCCTTGTCTCTCTTGGAAATCTTATTAATTTGACAGAGGGGGATAAAATTACAGTGAAGATGTCAGATCTTCTAAAATGTGACAGAACTTAAGCAACACTTGGCATTTAAGACCTAATAAATGTCAACAGAAATATAGACCATTGTGGAGGAGATTACCACCAGACCAGTGTGAGAATTACCTGTTCTTTTCAGAATGATGAAGAGGATCTCATTTGTTTCCTCTAATACACTTAAATGAAAATGTTGTCTTCAATCTTGTAGAATGGATATCATATGTTTTGTGAAGCCTGCTCTTCTTTATTTCGTATCTAGCAGGTGCTTGATCTTGTGTTTGTGCTGTCCTTCATTTCACTCCTTCACATTTTAGCAATCTTATCTATTTTGTTAGAAAAATGGGATAATGACTATACATCTCAGCACTGGATACAAATGAAAAAAACCACCTCAGTGATTTGGTCAGGGTGGTTTTTATTTGGAATACACAAGCATGAATTCACTGTGGTTAGGAAAGCTGCAGTTCCCTGTTAGCATCGTCTCACATTGCAAAAGCAGAATTCAGTATAATTCAGTCAGCATACCGTGACTGCACATTCTTTAAATTAATGCTGAAGCAAACCTTGGTTTTAAATAGAAGCTAAGCCACATGTGGCAGTTAAGGTGTTATATTCTGGAAGAAATATGATTCTGTGATTCTATGAAATTTGTCTCTGCCTGTGAATTTTCAAACAGAAGTGGGTGAGGCAAGAGCTCTTGTCTTGATACAAGATGCCAGGATATAAAAGCACAGGTCTATCCTGCAGAACAGACCAATTGATCTAATTTTGAATGTGTTCATGGCAGAACCAGGAAGCTCTTTTAGGACAAAGTTAGTTAGACATTATGCCATAAAAGCAAAGCTAAATGGCTTTGAAAATCCAAGCTAGTATTTCTTGCTTCAGAAAGCCATAAGAATGTGAGTTCTATAAACACCAAGTAAGCCTGTCATGTCAAAGCCTTACCTTGATTTTCTTGAGGTGAATAGTTAGACATATTCATAGGTTCCTCCATGACTAGATGTAATCTGCAATTGAAGGTAATATACAATGAACGTTGTTGCTCAGATGAAAAGCAAACTTGGACTGAATTAAAGTCCCTCTTTAAAAAAAAAAAAAGGCATTTTAGGGTACAGGAAGAAAGCTCAGGAATCTTATTTCCCTACAGTAGAAGTTGTTATGCACTCTTCAGACATCATAAATTAATCTTACTATGGTAATTGTATACCATGACGCATATGGAAGTCTGAAAGAGTTTTCTGATGCAATGTCACTGCCACAGATCTATAAACTGTTGTGTATCTCTTGACAAGAAGATCCTGTCTCCTCGTTCTGTCATATCTAAGCCAGAATCCTTGAAGAGTTCATGCTATGCTTCACGTTAAGAGTGTGTATAGCCTTATGAAAGTCAATAGTATGATGTACAGACTTTAATATTACTATATAATGGATTACATCTGTTTGATTGAGGCTAAAACTTTGTTGTTTTGCTGCACAATATTATAAATTGTGCAGCAAAAAGTAAGGTCAAAGTAAGCATTGGCATTAAAAAAAACCCACAAAACAAAACAACAAAGAAAATATGAAAAAAAAACCCAAAATACGAAGAAGCAAAACTCATCACCTTTTAAATATACTCTGAATAATTCTACACTTAATGGTATCAGTTTTATAATGTAGTTACTCTGGACATACATCTGTTGAAGACAGAAGATAATGAATGAGAGGACATTATCTTTGTGTATGTTCACATTGGTATTGGAGCAGATTTGCTTTATCAGTAAGAACTGTGCATGTTTGAGGCCCTTTACCAAATGGACAAATTCATTCCCATCCGCTTCATGCCTGTTATGTCTTGTGGATTTTTGTCTAACCTAGTATTTGTCTGATGACATTTTCTTCTAAGTTGCAGTTCAAAAAATAAGAGAACAAAAACAAAGAGAACAAGAGTACAAAAATTCTCATTATAATTAAGTATAGAAAGGCATCACTAGAAATACTTTTTGTTGCTTTATTTTCCCATGGTAGACCGTTGACATAATGAATTATCTGCATAGTGGAAAATATTAAGCTGCTGTGGGAAACTGTAAAAAAGAATGTTTTAAGAGTTACAGGGCTACTGAAGTACCATTTCATGTTAGAAGCTAACTATCATTATAAATGTATTTTTTGTGAAATAATTAAATTTATTCATGCGAATTATACCTATTTAAAGATATCGGGGTTTAGTTCCAAGTGATTTAGAGGACAGGTAAGTAAACTAAAACTATAATGAAGATTGTTACTTGGGGAGAAATGTAAAGAAAACTTTCGGAGAGCTCAGAAATGGGCTATAAGGTTGTGCCAGAAGAACGCTAGTTTTGGTAGAAGGATTGCTAGGTTAAGTATGAAGTTTTACATGAAGTGAAGTGCTGAAAGAGCATATATGAGCAATAAAATCAAGGACTGGAAAGAGAGGAGAATTATGAATACACCAAATGTGCACTGAATAGCCAGAAGCCATTTCTATGATTCCAGAGCCATTTTTCTATGATTCACGGTTTGCTTTTTTACTTTGAATTAATAATGCAGTGATCCTTCATGGACTGTTACATTATTAAAGCTTTTAGTGGCTAATCATTAATTATTGACCCTTCATTAAAATAACCTTACATGCATAGGAAACATTGGTGCTTAGGAAGATAGTTAAAAGTTATTTTCCAGACCCTCTGTTTTCAAAAATATAGTAAGTACAGCCAATTTTCTTTCTAATGTTATTTCCTGAGGTCCAGAAAGTTTTCAAAAGAATCTCATTAGCCTTTGTCAGCTTTTTTTACATTTCAGTGCCACATGGATAGAGCAGAGTTGATTTAATATTGTTAATCCTTCCCAAGATCTTTCTTGCAAACTGGAACAGTTTCAAAAACTAGAGTGGCATGTTTTTGTAATCAAGAGTCACAAAAGGTGTGTTTTAAAATAGAGCTAAGCAAGGCATTGTTTACTACAGTGTTGTGGTTTTAAGGACAGTAAATGTTAACACGTAGTGTGGTTGTATTAAAATATTGATAATCCAATTTGTAATTAAAATGTAAAATGAAACAGGTAGTCAAACTGCATAATATTGATCTCTTTTGGTGATCAACTATAGACTTTCAAGTAAGAATTGGCATGGAGTTTTGCCTTCTGATACCTATTTGTCTCATTTACCATGCTATCACTTAAGTTTAATGTACATCAGTTACCACCAAAATAAGGCTCTGAATAGTCATGCGCATACTAAGATGTACAGAGGTTAAAAAAAATAAAAAGAAAATAAAAAGGAATTATTTTCTGTTACTATTACTGATCTGCTGTGTAATTTTTATTGGCATTCCTGGTTACCAGTCCTGTGGAGATCACTTCTTCCAACATAGTGCTTGTTATTTTGTATACAATCAGTCCTATCGCCAGTAAGTCCTGAAAGACAATATTGCTTCCTATGCTTACCTACTCAGAAGTCGTTCTTTGTTTCTCAGCAATATGGTCCTGAAGTTGCTCTTATTTATAGTTCTTCCATGACAGTTGATATCTTCAGCTTCTTCGTTTGAAATGCCGCTGTAGTTAATGTGGATGATACTTGACAGTTAAAGTTGCTTACTGTTTAAAACCTTGCCTAGGGATTGACTGCCTCACCTGGTAGAAGGCTTGTGCAAATATTTCCTTTGGATTTATTCCAGAAGGGCTGGCTTCTTCCCCTGACTCCTGACATCTGCAGTGTTGCGAACTCCATAAGCCTTCCATCAAAGTATCACCCTGTGGCACCAGAATCTTCTGCAACTGCAGGAAACAGCTTATATATCTGTTGTGGAAGCTGTCCTCCATTTAGTGCCAAGGGATTGTGAAGGCATAAGAAGTTTTGTCAGTCGCTCTGAAAGTAATGCCTCCTATTTATTTCCCTGGAAACTACAACAGGTACAGAGAGAACACTAACACTATTTCACTGAGAAAATTCTCAGCTATAAAACACTTCTTACTAACAGTCACCACCATTGGTTGTGCATTTTTTCCAGCAATGAATAAGGGCCTACATGCCATACTCATAAAAATCTGCACCAGAGGAGGTGACCCACAGTTTCACTGCTGCTATGACACCACTGTTGCTAGGAAAATGTTTCACTGTGCACACATCCTCTGTTTGGTCTCCATAAACATTCAGCAAATGTCGCTGAATATTAATATGTGCCATTTTTTTTCTGCACGGAGGAATTCAATTCCACACCTTTGTTTCATCTGCGCTTCCATATCAGATGCCATTCTGTCAGACTGCCCCTCTGCTGCCATCTGTCACACAGCAACAAGATGTAACAGAATATTTGTGGGAAGGTTCAACCTCAGCCATACCACCATCATCTGCTTCTGACATAGTAGGCCCAATATAGTAATATAGGAGGAAGTACTTTCAGAGCGACCCTCCTACAATCTTTGTTGTTGTGCTTCATTCTCACTTGGAAAGCACTGGTGCTCTTATTCAGGAATAGAAATAACAAAGATTTGGTTGAATGCAAAATCATAAATGAGGCCTGTCACATTTTCTAGCTGTCTATCTATTCTGCAGGAAGCTGTGGAAAGTTTCTTACCAACCATTTCTTTCTTTTTCTACGTAAAAATCTCTCAGAACTGCAGTCCTATCTATCAGATGCTTTTTTCTGTTGAAAACATAAGGCCAGCATTACTGTTTTGCATACATCATTATAATCCTTGACCTCATTATCTCAACTTTAGCAGTCCCAGTCTTCTCTCCTTTTTGGCTTTGGTATAAAACAACTCCTTCACATGTGTAAACTTTCAAACTGTTGCTTCAAAAATCAAACTGATAACGTGAAGTATAAGGCTGCCTCTCCTATTTTATATTCCTTTCTTGGAGACATAGCCTCATCTGGCTGGTCATCTCTTAGAAACTGAGTAAATCATCTCCTCCCAAACCACTTCCACCTTACTTCGCCAGAGGTTCTTAATAGTCCTGTATTCAAATTTTACCACAAGACACTTCAAGCATTTTTCTGTGTTGTCTTTTATGTAATAGGAAGACTTAAAAAATTTTGTCCTTATCTGTCTCTCTCAATGAAAAAAAATAGTCATCACCATAGAAGAGTAATTGCTTCCGTATTGTCACAGGCAGTAATAATATGACCCTAGGGCAAGGGAATATCTCCTCTCAGTTCCTTGATGGTTCTAGATCTTAGTGGGCAGATGGCACACGGTGGCTACTCCACAGTCATAGTTACAAGCATTTCACTCCAGCCTGTCCTAACTCTGTCTTTCTGAAACACAGCTGATGATTGTCCTTATTAAAACTGGGTTTTCTTTGGGCTTGTCTCTGAAACGAGCTCTGGTGCAGAAGGGGCTGGGAATTGCCCTTGAAATAAACTTAGTGCCAGAGATCTACAGAATTTTGGCTTATAACATGCATCTTAAATGACTTTTACCCTCTTGTTTCCTAATCCTCTTAAAAACGTTAAAACATTCATAAAGTTTAAATCCTCCAAATGCTATATGTAAACACTGCAGTGAGCCAATAAATTCATGTTTTGTAATCTTGTATAACTCAGAAATGACCAACTCTTTGAAAGACAAGTTGTGATGCTAGAATAATTATTTTTCATCCTGTGGAAATATCAAACTTTTGTTGAAGTATGGAAAAAAAAGAAGGAAATGAAGATACATTCAAATCTCTACTATGCTTTCAAGTTTCTATTAGTTCCAGATCTTTTATGCCTTGGATATTTGGATGAAATCTTTTCCTGGAATTTATATTGTCTGCAGAGCAGAACAGGATAAGTTATTCATTTTTCTTTTTTAATGCATTATATGGAGATGCAATTAAATGTTTCTTATTCTTCTGCCTCAGTATAAAAGAAAAGAATGTGGATGGTACCCCAAAGAGAGACATTAAATATGTGTCTGTGACAATGTGAGACTTTTAGCAAGCTTGGAATGTGGGGAGATTTAACAGAGAAGAAGGGGGAATTGCTATGGAAGCAGATGAAGTTACAACTGTGTAAATGTGTATTTCACCATCAAATGTTTAGTACACCATCAGTCTACTGAAAGAAGACTTTCCAATCAATTTATTAAATTCTTATGCTCTACATTTATCTACTGACCTTGTTTTTCAGATTGTTATTAACAGATTAATTCAAGGCTCAAACCAAGATTCTAATATATAGAAATGTTAGAGCTAGGTTTGGATCAAGTCCTCACAAACTGAGTTTCTTGCAATTACTTACCTGTGATAACTTCTCCCCCTTTTTCAGTCTTGTTGATTGAAAATTACCTGATGATTAAATATCAAAATAACTACATGCTAGGAGTTTTATCACAAATAAGTGGCATTATAGAGAAGATCAGATTTGAATTTTCTGCTATGTCAAGAATATTTTTGTTAATGCCAGGTGAATTAGGATTCCTCAAATTCATAGTAAGATATTCCAGCAAGTAGGGATTTCCTTCACTAGCCAGAATTAAAGTACTTAGGCAGACTTGGAAGCAGCAGTGGCATAGGAATAATGCCTGCTGTCAGTAAGTTTTTGAGATGTGCTGTACGCACCACATTGGAAATTTCTATCTGTGTGCAAGTTACACAAATGGCTTCAAATTCTACCAGTGCTTTTTCCCATTGTTTTACCTTTGTGATCTGCTGCCTGAGTGAGATCTCTGTCAGTGAGGCCTTTGCCTGTGTTTCCTGTCTGTGGTTTATGAAGTTCCTTCTGGTGAGATGCAGTACTTCAGGAGTGCATTCTGTCAATGATCACAGCCTTCTGTTCTGGGGGCAAGAACAAGGCAAACAGCTCCTGAATGTGTAGAAAAATCTGACTGCCCTATAACCATAGCAGCCACAATCCGTCACAGGAAAGCCAGGAAATTTGCTTCTCTGCTGTATGTTAAACTATGTCATGCAAGTGGCTTTCAAAAAGAGCTGAATTTTTGGAAGGACAGTCATGACTGCTGTGTTGCTGTGGTCAGGTACCATTTTATGTGCGTGTACTTTATCATGCTGTTATATGGAGAATAAATCTTAAAAATGCAAACCAACAACCTGTTCACCAATCTTAAATTAGAAACAAAGCAGGACATGAAACAGATTTATGAAGTTGAACAAAAAAATCTAACAGTATACAGTCTAAAAATAATTGATTTATCAGACTGCATTCTTTCCCCTATATTGAGGGAAAGTCTCCAAGAAATACACTTCTTGAGAGACCTTCCCTGTTTCTGGCTGTGTCAGAACAGCAATAGAAATAACCTTTCTGGTGGCTTCCTCCCAGTCTCAAGCTGTGCAGACAAAATCATTTAATTATGTCTATACTCACAGCTCCTTTTCTAGTTGGAAAACTTCTGCTGTTTTTCACTTTTTAAACTTTGCAAGGAGTTCAGTGTCTGGATCCATCTATTATATGTGATATGCAGTTTTTTAGCTAATCAATTTCCTGTATTTCTGAACTTATACTGAGCTTTCTATACCTTCTGGGTGAAGACAAAAGTATTGCAGAAACATTTGAGCCTTGATATTGCACCCTGTCTTTGCATGAAGAAAACACAAGTAAATGGTAGGACTTTAAGAAAGAACACTTAAATTATTTTTGCTTTGTGGAGCCTGATTCATATGTATATAACAGTGGTGATCTTAGTGCAATTTTTTTAGACCTCTTGCTTTCCCATTAAAAAAGCCTCTTTGCAATTTGTTTCAGTTCATTTACTTCGTGGTGCTGGTAATGATGTTGATCTGACCCCAGAAGGGAATGGGAGAACGTAGATCCTACACCAAAAGGTTACAGACAAGAATACAGCTTCTGTCTGCTGAGAGCTCAGTCCCATTTCCAGAGCAAAGGTAGCTTCATCTTATCCTTCTGTTCTTCTCTTGTGAGCCCAATGTAATTACTATGAACATTTCTATATCTTGCAGAACACGCAATTACAAATAACTCAGGTTTGAACTCAGTGAGTTTTGAATTACTTAAGTTCATGAAAATAAATGGCATAAATCTCAAAGGAATCAGCATTCACTTTGAATGATTCCAAAATGAAATCCATAAATTAAAGTAATTTAAATTGAATTAGGAAGTTTTGCTGCAGAAATACAATTTCCAGAATCCCAATATTCCAACTACAATAATAAAAAATTGTGATTATTTGTTTTAATTATGGTCACTCCATGGCATAGTGTTTATATTAATAGTGTTGGATGACTGAGTTAAAACAACAGTTTAGCTAGGTGAATGATAAGGCTTTTTTATTCCTTTCAGAATGATATCTTTTCAGAAAGGATCTTAAAAGAAATTGGCCCTGACCTTGTTAATGTACTGAATGATACGGCCCCACTAGACTTCTCTCTCTTTGAGTTTGGGTTCTTTAATACACCAAAAAATATTTCAATAACCTTGTATTGCATCTTATTGTTTTCCAAGTGAGAATCGAGCAGAACAATAAAGATTGTACAAGGGCTGCTCTGAAAGTACTGCCTCCTATTTCATTACGTTGGCCTGTGATGTCAGAGGTGGATGTTGGTAGTATGGCAATAGGTGTTGAATCTTCCCAACAATACTTCATCACGTTTTGTTGCCATGTGACGAATGGCAGCAGAGGGGCTTTCTGACAGAATGGCATCTGACATAGGAGTGTGTATGAAGTAAAGGTGTGGCACCCACTGACATTCATTGACACTTGCTAAATGTTTGTGGAGACCAGACAGTGGATGTGAGCACAGTGAGGCAGTGGGTGGTGTGTTTTAGCAGTGGTGACACTGACGTGAAAGACAAACTATGTTCCAGATGGCCGTGCACAGCTGTCACACCGTGAAATGAAGATCATCTCAATCAGCTCATCTGTGTGAATCAGCTAATGGTGGCGACTATGTTGAAAAACAGTGTTTTGTAGCTGAGAATTTTCTCTGTCAAATAATGTTATTGTGCTCTTCGTACTTGTTGTAGTTTCCATAGAAATAAATTGGAGGCATAACTTTGAGAGCAACCTACATAAATCAAAGCAATGATTCAAGATATTTTGGCTAGAATAATCACTTTTCATAGATACATCAGAAATCATCAGTTCAATGGAGAAGCAACTGTTTCTGGCATTTGAGACAGATTTTTGAGAGAGGGCTGCATAAATGGACACTACAATGAATATCTGCATAAAGAAATGTTGTCCATCCCATTATGTTGATTTCTCCATCTTTCCAATCCCATCCACTTATTCCTTTAATTTAATTTAATTCTAACATGCCTGATCCTGAGACTATCAGGAGACAGTTCCAGTAGAGTCCCATTCTCTTAACAGAGAGCTGGAAAAGAGCTGTTCCCATTTGAAAAGGGAATGCTTGATAACAGCTCTTTCATGTGTAATGATTTGCTATGCTGAACATAATCACTCTCTCATAGCACTACCATTTCATTTAGCTCTGTGGGAGAACTGTAGTATGTGTTAAAATTTTGAAATAGAACTACAGTTATATAGTGCCTGTTACTGTATGCTAGAGTTTCCTAACAATTTTAGCCAGTAAAGTATTTATGAAAATGTCAGTTAAAATGCTGCCTACTTGAAATGATGCCATGCTATTCTTGATAGCATATTTGTAGTGATGTGTTTGTGTTGGCATGTAAGTTTATGTGTAGGAAATGTCTTCAATGTTTCTACATTATTCTCATTAAAAACTGGATTCACTTACGGCTCAGTATTCTACTGCTTTATCCTGAAAATTCAGATAGAGTTCTGACTCTTTAACAGAAAATTCAGGTCTGCTGGGTAGGATTCATCTTCACCCGACATCAAGCCTCTGCATCTGAGCTAGACACCTTGGAATCCCTTTAAAGCCAACATGGATCAAACCATCCTCACTGGAGTCGAGTGTAAAGTGTTCCTTATCCTAGGCAACATGTCCAAATGAGGATGAATTTTCTCATTTTCTCTTTTCCAGATCAGCCAAAGGCACATGCATAGTGAGTACCTAAACATTGTGGAATTAATTCAGTCTTCAAAGCCTTTGATTTTGCTTAGATGTTGTTGAAACTGTAATACTTATGCTTCCAGCAGGTACCGTGCCTATTATGGAGATGATTGGCACTTGGGACACACTGCTGCTGACAAAAATGACGTAACAAGTACTGCTCATCCTCCACTGCAAGAAGTGGCAAAGAGCTAACTTTGAGATTAATGATCAAAACAGCTGAGCAACAAATAATGGCCCTTATATAATCACTTTCAGTGAGATCTTGAACTGATGAAACAGCAACTAAAAAAAGAAAGAAGGAAGGAAATTAAACACAGGAAAAAGGACTGTAACATCTTTTCCTTTACAGCAATTATCAGATTGATACATTGAATAACATTTATCTTTCCAGCAACTATAGCAAAAAGAAATCAGCTGAGATGTTTGACTTAGGGTCTCACATGGATTCAGTCAAAAGTGACCAAACAAAATACTGGGAGGGTATCTCAACATAGGCTATGTGCCTCATTCTTCACAGAGAACCAGTGTTTTAGTGTTACTTCCTTCATCTGGAGGAATATGAAACGCTGCTCATGTGTGTGTGTGTCCAAGAATTCAAGCATTAGCCTCTTTTAGCCCTGGCCAGCCCTTAGCCAGTCTGCATAGCCAGCTGAGCAGGCTAGATTTCAATTTAATTCATTTTCAAACTAACAGACCTTTAGTATGTGTAAACACATCTGACGCTGTCACGAACCAGTTCCAGAAGTCACTATTCTCTTAATGAAGAGCTGGAAAAGTTTATAGTTGAAAAGGGTAGAATTGTCCTGATTTCAGAAGACCAGCATTGATCCATACATCTGGTTCTAATATTCAGTGCCGTACCTTACATGCATCTTTATTAGATTTCATCTCTCTGCTTTTGATCCATGCCTCATTGTGTGGCTTTTGAGCCTGTTCTCCAAGCCTTTCACTTACAAAATCTCACTCTGCATTCTCTTATCCGATTTGCTGATGAAAATATCAACTGATTGTGACCAGTCCTGCGTGGACCTTTGTGAAGCCCCACGTGAGACACTTCCGATCTGAAATCCATCTCAGCTACATACTGCTCCCTGTGTGTCTGTTTTGTGACTGCTCAATTCAAACCACTTTACTGCACTGTCAGCACCTCCATTCGGGTCCAGTGCATAAGTCTGCTACTTCCACCTTTCCTGCAAAGCTATTTACCTTATAAAAAAAGAAACTGGTTTAACACGGTTTGTTTTTGACAAACACATTTAAGCTCTTGATTTATCACCTCATAATCCTCTAAGTGCTCATAACCTGATTGTTTAACAATTCCAATTAAATCAGGTTACTGGCTGGCAGAGAATACCTCACTCTCAGGAGTTTTCAAGGTGGCATCTACCTATGCCAGCAGAATGCTATCATGAGCACCTCACTGTCTGCATGGAGTGCAGCGCAGGGGCTCCCCAGGTCATGCTGGAAATGGACCAACTTGCACTGAACAAGCTGCTCTGGAAGTGCCCTAGTACAGAGCTACACATTTTCACCTCAGATTCCTTGGGTGATGCTGAAAGCTGATGCTGTACCACACCAAACAGTAATATCTGAAACATAAGGGTGGTTCGTCACTATAGCCTGAAAATAGTGTCTCGGTGCCCTGACACATTCCCCAGCAAGGTTAGCATGGGCATGCCCAGGGCTTACAGATTTTTAACAGAAAGCATCAGGCTCAGAACACAGCTGACTCTGCATCCCAGAGGATGGTTACAAAAGATTTGCCTTTTTTCCCCGCAGACAGAGAATTCTCACCATTATTTTCTCATAAGACTCGTTTTCCATATACTGAAGTGTGATCTATATCTCAAAATGGATTTTCTGTTTTCCTTGTTGCTGAAGAATTTGTATATCTTTGCAGGATGCAACTGAGAATACAGTGCTAATAGCTCACATTTAGCATGCACGCATCAAATACCTGAGGTTCCATTTTTCACGTATGTTTTGTTTGTATTTCTGAATATTATCTGAAGGCAAAGAATACAATTTCATAAGTTTTAGAGAAGAAGTGCATTTAAAAGATAACTGTAAAAACTGTGAAGTAATTTTAGATATTGCAGATCTTCACCTACTACGACAACCGTGACGATGGATCCCGTGCAAGCCTGTCTCGTCATTAGATGGCATTGTAGAGCAATTCTCAATCACAGTTGTAAGTCATCTTGCAGCTCCGAAGGGACCGTTTTGATTATCTCATCCGACTTCCTGCATGTACGGGCTCTATAAATCCAACACGGACATCTTGCCACATTCCAAAACTGCCATTCAATAAAAAATATTTTTAGATATGGGTTTTGACCCCACGGAAAATTAGAACAAACATAATACTGCAAGAATTTGATTTTCCTTTCTGATAAAGGTAAAAAAGTTGGAGTCCCAGATCTTAATCTTTTCATTAAATAATTGTAACCATTTAAGCACATCTGAGATGAAATTCCTGTTTAAACTGAGAGTAAGCAAAAGGATGCGTGTTCTGGGCACAGCAGTAAACCAGAGCAGCACAGAACTCAGTGTGGCCGTTTGTTCATTGCAAAGTGCCTCCTTACAGCAGTCTCACAAAGAAGCATTTGCCTGTTATGAATGCCGGTGCTGCGAAGCCCATACATTTCGATTCCATTTAAACCACTTCTCCTTTTGCCTGACTTTATCACCCCTAGCCTGTCCCTCCTGTTAACAGCCTCTTTTCTACCGACTGCATAGAGGGTTGCTGCAGGTCTATTTGTAATTCAGTTCCTCCATCTGTGACTGCACACATTTTCCACCATTCATGCTGTCATCAGGCAACAACTTTGTGCTTTGCACTGAGAACTCTGAAGCTTCACCCTAAGGAGAGGATGAAGTTGGGTTCATGCTTGTATCAACTAGTGTTTAGCAACATGGCTGGAAGGCAGTACAGAAAGAGAGGTGTGTGCTAATGCAGCTTCTTGTGGTGCCAGGTTAGGGACTGCTTATGGATGCAATGGGAGGTCTGAAGAGTCAGTTCTGTGCACGGTGGGTAACTGGGAGGTACTGGGAGACTGAGAGGTGCTGGGAGACTGCAGACTCCTGAGCTCAGCAGCAGCCAGAGCTACCTCCAGCCCCAGCTGCAGGTGAGCGCAGCTCTGGGACCTCAGAAACACTTTGGGAAGCAATCTTCAGGTGGAAGGGTGTCCTAAAGGTGTTTGTTACTGTGAGCAGAACAGACTCTACTTTCTCCATCTGCCCCTGCTGGGTAGAGGAAAGAGAGATTTGGTGCATAGCTGTAGATAAACAGGATCGGTCAGTGAAAGCTGGCTCCATTAAAAATCAATTCTCTCTGAATTGAAATAAGCTGCAAAACCTGTTAAAAATGGGTGGTTGAGATTTTATGATATACATTAAAAAAAAAAAAAGAAGAAGCTGCTTTAGAGTGGAAATAACAAAGTATTATCTTCTGGAATGGTAAAATTGAGAAGTATTTTTCTTTTATTTTCAGTCAGAAATTAATTTTGTCCAAACTGACGTGTTTCAAAATATAATTCTATTTTTTTTTCATTTTGAAGTGCTTTCCTAAGCCCAGCTCAGTCTTTTTTTTTTTTTTTTCCTGAGTATTTTAGAGCTTTTTCACTGGGTTAATCAGCTTTTATGACCTTCTCACATATGAAATGAAGAATTGTCTGATTCTCCATCCCGAAGGGATGAGAGGGGTTCCTCCCCCTGGAGATTAGCAAGTGAAATCAGAACACCTTGAGTAAGACTTTTCATTTCTTCCTGTGTGATTTTCAGAGCCACAATCTATTTCTGTGCGAGGTCCCTGTTGGCATCTGTGAGCTCAGCAAATACGCGCTCAGTTTGTTCATCATCAGTAATGAAGTAAAGGTCAATCTTTATATGAAGCCAGTGCTTGTGACTGTCAAAAAGAAAAAGGACTGGCATCATTTAGTATCAGAAGCAAGGAATAGCAAATAAGCAGGTATGCTAGGAATAAACTCACTTTCTTTTGCTTAAATTAAAAATGTAGAACTTGTGAGAACTAGATCAAACCATTCATTTTCTGTCAGTGCTATCCATTTCTGGTAAAGCACTCCAGCCAGGGCTGTGACACCTTTGGCCTGTTCCACTCACAGAAAGAAAATGCATCTGGTGGACTGAAGGAAGTCACTATCAGCATTTCTCAAGGAATTAAGCATAGCAGGAGAAAAATCAAGAGCTCATCTACACCATCTTTGTGATACAGAAACCTATAGAAACCTGGTACATCTACCCTTTTCAGTAATGACCCTGGTGCAGTCAATGAGAGAGAAAATGTGTTGATGACACAAAGTGGGAGATATGGGAAACACAGAAGATCAGAGCACCCTCCTGCAAGAACTACGTGACTCGGAGGACAAAAAATACAGATGAAATTGAATTTTGCAATGCTACATGTGATGCCATGAATTTAAGCACTAATAAAGATTTTTGCTGTAAGTTGGAAAAGCTTGTTAATTGGAAACAGTAAATATAGCAGAAGATGCAGGAATTTATCACAAGGTGATCAGCAGTCATAAATGTGGCATAGTATGAACAAATCAAATATGATATCAGGAAGTATCAAGAGAGGGGTTTCTAGTAGAGCCAGAGAAGTGATGACATATGCTATTTTAAAAACAGAAGGCTGGATGAGAAAAAAAATGGTTGAAAAGAAGAAGTGAATGTTGAAAATTAGAAGCTAATAATGATGAAATTGGACCTGCAAGGAACATACAGTCAAAGCGTACTGATGTAGATGGGAGAAGGTTGGGCAGATCTCTGCACTCATAGATGCGGCCTAGAAAGAAAACATGCAGTCTTGTGTTTTAGCCAAAACAACCTGTTTGCATGATTTTAATCCAAAGGCCACTGCAGTTACAGTGTTCTGATGGGACATATAGGCTGCTGGCTCAGTCTTTCCACTGATCTGATTCAAAAAGTCTATGACGATAATGTCCTGGATTGCACCACAATATTTATCATGGCTCCTGTTTTTGTTTATTGTCTATACTTTGTAAAGGAATTAAAAAAATTGTAAAGCAAAAGATCACTAATGCTTCCTAGTGTATCAATTGACCTTTATAGCTACTTGTGCTGTTTATATCAGCAGTGAAGCATGTAGAATAAAAATAGGCAGGAAAACCTGATTTTTAAGAGAACACTAATAAAAATAGTGATTCTGATGAAGTCATCTTTTATCTCAGTTCTTCAACTATGAGGCAGTTTTCCATCTGTGAATCTAAAATTTTTATTCTTGTTGTATGGCTTTCATTTTGCTACATATTTCTCTACTGGTCTGGTAAACAGCTACTACTATGAAATATAAAATTACTGGCAGTCCTATTTCTTTGAGCCAAAGCAGACAATGGTACATTCTTTCCAAGCAAAATGTAATGGAGCAACCAATGAAGGTGTCAAGAAGTTTGAAATCATTATTCCATCTGTTACACCCTACTTGCTCTCCACAAAGATACAAATAATGAGGATGGAAATCAGAAAAATCAGAAAAGCAGAAAGCCCATTATTCCACTCATACTAATTACTTGTTGCTGGTACCACTAAAGCTTTTCATTAATCTCTGTGTCGCTAAGGTCACTGTGACTTTTACCTAAATACCTTGTCTTCGGTGTATGTTTTAGCCAGTAATGCTAGCTGTGGCTTCAATTAAGAAAATTTCAGTGCGTGCATCTCGTAGAATCATTGAATTACAGAATCATAAAATCATAGATTCACAGAATGGCTTGGACTGGATAAGACATTAAAGCCCATCCAGTTCCCACCCCTGCCATGGGCAGGGCTGCCACCCACCAGACCAGGCTGCTCAGAGCTCCACGCAACCTGGCCTTGAGAGTCTCCAGATATGGGGCACCCATAGCTTCTCTGGACAGTTTGTACCAGCAGCATGTTCATAAGTTCAATTTCCACTTTTTTCTATTTTTGCATGCATCTTGTGACTGTTAAGCTGTTGGTATTTGCTTATGAAAAATGAATCGGGTGGTACAACCCTTTTTCTTTTATTTCCACCTTCTTCCACAGTAGATCTGGCTCTTCACTGCAGTGAGGAATCTGTGTGCTGCAACCATACTGTGACACAGCACCCACTTAAATGCTGTATTTTGTGGCTTTGGCTGTATAGATAGTAAGGGAAAAGGGAATCGGGAGACTGTAAGTGTAAGAGCTGACTGCCAAAAGTAGACTAGAAAAAATGTAAGCAGGGCAAAGACTGACTGAATTAATCTGACAAACATATAGGGAATAATCAGACAAGCTATAAAGATGGATGATGAGGAGAGGAAGAATAAAAGGAAATGATATCTCTTTATACCTACCTTTAGTAATGTGTTAGTACCCTCTTAAAGTTACCTTGCTTGAAGTAGAACTACTGTGAAATTAGCAGGAGTGGATGAGGAAAAGGCCACCACCTCATAGAATCATGGAATCTTTTGAGCTGGGAGGGACCGTTAAAGGCATTCTAGTCCAACCTCCCTGCAATGATTCAGCTAGATCAGGTTGCTCAGAGTCCTGACCAGCCTGACCTTGACTGTCTCCAGGCACGAGGCATCCACCACCTCTCTGGGAAACCTGTGCCAGTGCCTCACCACCCTTATTGTAAAAAAAACCTCTTTCAGTTTAAAACCATTTCTCCCTGTTCTATCTCAACAGACCCTGCTAAAGAGTCCATTCCCTTCTCTCTTGTAGCTCCCCTTTAGATTCTGAAAGTCTGCTATCAAGCCATTTAGGGGCCTTCTCTTCTCCAGGCTGAACAGCCCCAGCTCTCTCAGCCTGTCCTCATAGGAGAGGTGTTCCAGCCCTTTGAACATTTTTGTGGCCCTTCTCTGGATGTGCTCCAACAGGTTCATGCCTCTCCTTTACTGAGGACTCCAAATTTAGACACAGTACTCCAGGTGAGGTCTCACTAGTGCAGAATAGAGGGTCAGGATCGCCTCCCTGACCTGCTGGCCGCACTTCTTTTGATGCAGCCCAGGATAGGGTTGGCTTTCTGGGCTGCGAGGGCACACTGCTGGCTTATGTCCAGCTGCCATCCACCAGTATCCCAAGTTCTTTTCAGCAGGGCTGTGCTCTATCCTTACATCCCCCAGCTCGTATTGGTAGTGGGGTTTGCCTCAAACCAGGAGCAAGACCTTGCACTTGGATTTGTTGAACCTCATGAGGTTCTCCTGGGCCCACTACTTGAGCCTGTCTATGTCTTTCTGAATGACATCACTTTCCTCAGGCGTCTCGACTGCACCCCACAGCTCAGTGTCATCTGCAAACTGCTGAAGGTGCACTCGACTGCACTGTTGATGTCATTGATGAAGATATTAAAGAGTATTGGTCCCAGCACTGACCCCTGGGGGACACCACTCATCACTGGTCTCTATCCGGACTTGGAGTCATAGACCACCACCTTCAGTATGGATTCAATCCTGCAGCCAGTTCTTCATCCATCAAACATGTCCTGGTTTTATCAGTATTCCGTATCATGACATCATGCAAGAAGCTGGTGCTGGAGCAAAAAGCTGGGAATCTGCACTTCCTGGGTCCTGTACTTCTCAGCTATTCTCACGTGAATTCCGGTTCTCCAAGAGGAAGATATGCTGAGAAGAGACAGACTACAATTCCTGGATGTCTCCAGTACTCCCCATGTGATTTCTGATTCTGGATGACAGGAGTGAGCTCTCTGCCCTTCCAAGAGGCCAGTTGTGAGTGCCTGCCATTAAGAACTCAGACTCTCTCTCTTTCCTGTTTTTGGTCGTTTGATTTATTGTTCCTAATTATTTTGTATTATCTCACATTCCTTTTAATAAGTTAGTTCTCTTATCTCAGTCAAGTTGTTTTTTTTCCCAATTCCTTCCGCTTCTTCTGTGGGGAGGGAGGGGTGTTGCATGATTAACTCTTCAAACCCCAACAGAACAGCCCACCCATCAAATCTATATCTTTCCAGTCTGGAGCGAAGAATACTGTGGCATACTGTGCCAAAGGCCTTACTGAAGCCAAGATAGATGACATCAGTGGCTCTTCTCTTGTCCATTGATGCAGTCACACCATCATAGAAGGCCACTAGGTTGGTCAGGCAGGAATTGGTGAATTCATGCTGGTTCTCCCATGTTACCTCCCTCTCTTCTGTATGAATTAGCATAGCCTCCAGGAAGATCTGCTCCATGATCTTTCGCAGCACAGGGGTGAGACTGACAGGTCGGTAGTCCCCTGGGTCATCCTTTCCACCCTTCTTAAAAATGGATGTGATATTGCCTTTTTTCCAGTCACCAGGGACTTCACCTGACTGCCACGACCTTTCAAATATCATTGAGAATGGCTTGGCATCCACATCAGTCAATTTCCTCAGGGCTCTGGACTGCATCTCACTGGGACCCATAGACTTATGGAAGGAAGAGAATGTCATGTACAGCAGCTTTAGGCTGTAGCCTATGCGATGCACAGACTGAAACTGAAGTAAAACTTGTTGCACCCTCAGCAAAACAATCTGTTCTTATTCCTGCAGGGTGTTAACTTCTAGCCTTGAAATGTGTCTGAGTGGCTCATAGTTTAATTGATCTAATTTGCACGTTTAATTCTTTCAGAATTATTCATTTCAAATCTATGTCTCTAGGGCTGTCAGTCCTGTCTTGCCATTTAATGAATATACAATATTAATATAGCTGCAACTTTCTCTGCTCTCGCGGGATTTAAATAGATTATGTAAGTGTTTGTGTATGAATTTTCTTTTATAAACAGTTCGAAACTACTGTTTTGGAGATCTGGGTGAATAATACACAGTAAGTCATTTATTGTGGAATTTAATCTATATGTATGGGTTGTAGGCTGCAGTGCTCTCAGGCATTCACTTTCAAAAATAGTCATGCAGTAGCTCATATAAATGTATAATTTCTAGACCTCTTTCAGATATCCAAAGACCTAGTTTGTTTCCAAGCTACAATCCATTCAAGCTTCTATTTTGTTTCTGGATGAATGTTAGGTTTCCATTATGAATGTTTGTAGGTTTGAAGATCATTTCCCTGACATGTGCTCCAGCTAGACCTTGCCTGAAGAATCCCCAAGCAATACTGCAGGCAGCAAGTGACACCAGTACACATGGCCAGAGAGACTGCCTGGAAGTGATCAGAGCACAACAAAGCGCACTCACCTTCCCACCAGCTTCTTGCTACTCCTCCTCATACCTTTGCTACACTGATCAGTGGCCAAACCATGCATTGTGCAAAGATTTAGAAACTTAAGGCTTTCTTCATTCATTCGTTCATTCATTTGTTCCTTCCTTCCTCCCTCCCTCCCTCCCTCCGTCCCTCTCTTTCTTTCTTTCTTTCTTTCTTTCTTTCTTTCTTTCTTTCTTTCTTTCTTTCTTTCTTTCTTTCTTTCTTTCTTTCTTTCTTTCTTTCTTTC